>NC_089595.1:105708566-105903191 GCF_019320115.1 Miscanthus floridulus
ATTTAGCAATGGAACTGTCAACAACAACAACAACAAAGCCTTTAAGTCCCAAACAAGTTGGGGTAGGCTAGAGTTGAAACCCAACAGAAGCAATCAAGGTTCAGGCACATGAATATGGGAATTCCTAGTAGCTAATTCTAGGTTCATTTTCCATGGTTTTGTCATGTATAGCCTGGTTGTTGGGGATATGTACCATGGTCCATGGCTTAGTAGCCAGTAGCCACTTAAAAAAGTCAAATTTCTTGGTGCAGTGCTATATTGTTGCTGTGCTAACATCCATTCCCCTTTACACATCAGGAAGTCATTTAGGCAGGTGATGCAATGTTATCAATATGGTTATCTAACTAGTAGTTACTAGGAACAGTGGGATGCTTGTTTACTTGGTTCTTGGTGTTGTTCCTTTCAATAATAATAACAATAATAAGATAACCTTGTATAAATCCTGAGAAATATCAGAAGGTTCATGGACTTACGGTTGGAATGGAGGATTTACATGTTGCCACTTGACTGATAACCCCTTTGTGATAACCCAAACATTCAAAATACAGCCATATGGAACACGAATTTGGATTTTAGAAGAAATACTCCACAATGTTCCAACAGTAGGATTACCATAAAGTTCTAATCACAAGGAATTTCCTTAGTCACTTTTGTTCAATTAATTTCACACCCATATGTCCAGCCTCTAGTTTAGGCATTAAAAAAATACTGTTGTTTCTCCTGAATCCTGAAGTGTCACTCTGGGATGTATATGAACCATGATAATCAATGGCTGTGACTTTGCATGCATCATTTCTATGCAATTTGCAATGATGCTACATGAATTTTTCTTTCCATGTGCCTGCCACATATACTAAGATGTTTTTTTTTTCTGTTATCATTTTATTTGCCGGTATTCTCCAGTGTAATTCTCTTCCCCATAGCAATAACGTTCTACATCACCTGGTGGTTCGTTCATTTTGTTGATGGATTCTTCTCTCCAATCTATGCTCAACTGGGAATCAACATATTCGGTATGTGAACTAACTTCTTTTTTGTATTGAAATATCAGAATCTAGAAAAATTGATACTCCCTTTGTTCAAAGTTACAGTTCACTTTAGCTTTGTCCTAAGTCAAACTTCTTCAACTTTGACAAGTTCATAGAAAAAAACTACCAACATCTACATCATCGAATTCTCCATGAAATATGTTTTGATGATGCATATATTGAACTCGTAGATGTTACTATAGTTTTTCTACAAACTTGGTCAAAATAGAAAAGTTTGGCTTAGGGCAAAAGTAAAGCGAACTATAACTTGGAACAGAGAGTATTATATAATATTGTTACGATTTCCTTTCATTCAGAAAAAAGGGACCACTTTCATTCTTCATTTAGTTCAGTATACACCATGGGATTAGATTACCAGTTCTTTCAGAAATCTGGGAAAGTTAACCTGCAAGCCATTTAGGCAAAATTATTGTTATATGGTAGCTTGTCATCAGTGAGAAGAACATTTTTTTTTATCCAGCTTAAGTTTTCAGTTTGCACTCTGATGATTCCGCAGGTCTTGGCTTCATCACATCTGTTACTTTCATATTTTTGATCGGAGTCTTTATGTCATCTTGGGTGGGGGCATCTGTCCTTAGCCTTGGCGAGTGGATTATTAAGCACATGCCTCTTGTTCGTCATATCTACAATGCATCGAAGCAAATTAGTGCTGCAATATCACCAGGTAATGTCAGTCATCAAACTGGTCAATCTAATTTGCTGAGGCACTGAATAAACTCTGGTTGCTTTTTACAGATCAGAACAAACAGGCATTCAAGGAAGTGGTCATCATAAGGCATCCTCGTGTTGGAGAATATGCGTTTGGTTTCATCACATCGTCAGTATCCCTCCAGGTTTGCTCCAAACAAGGCTACTTTAGCTTTTCATGCTAATGCTGTTTGTTTTATGCATCTACTGTTATGCGAGTAATTCAAGCAAGTTTTATTTCTTGTATGGTTGAAACTTAACTATTGTGACATGTGGATGTGGGTAAAGTGAGATGATCTCATTGTTTCAGTTGCTGCACGAGAAGAAATACATTGATGACATGGGCTTTTTGGCTGTAGTAATGTCATTTCTGATGTTAGCACATGGTTTTGTCTCTGTGCATCAATCCTGTTATTATGTTGCAGAGTTATTCTGGTCAAGAAGATCTTTACTGCGTCTATGTCCCAACGAACCATCTTTACATTGGTGATATCTTCATGGTGAATTCAAAGGATGTCATAAGACCAAATCTTTCTGTGCGTGAAGGCATCGGTAAATTCTTACTCTGCCATTTCAGCACAGTTTGATATTCTGCTTCAAGAAACATGGATGGCTACTCCAGCAAAAAAAGACTTGATATATTTGCACGCATGGTTTGCAGAAATTGTTGTATCTGGTGGTATGTCAATGCCCCAAATTCTGTCAACCCTCGACCCGCAGATGATCCTTGGGGACAGAACCGGACCAAGCAGAAGCTGAGCTGCTACGATCCCTTCGTGTAACCTTTCTACTGGTCGCTAGTAACATTTTCATACAGGCTACCACGAGTGCGGCAAACTAGACTCCGAGCAAAAGTATCTGTATATTAAGTAGATGTAGGTGACTCACATGGTTTGATTGTTTGCTGGACTCTGTACCATGGTTTGTACTTTGTACTTCACCTTATGCAAGAAAGAAGCATCTCATCTCTGTCTGTGATATCCAACTGTTGTAACATTCCTATCCTCTGTGTGGTCTTTGACTCTGTTGAAGTGCCGCTTTGCTTGCAGCTGATCTGATCTGACGTTGAACTGGGTTCTCGACTTGTGGAGGTCGATGGTTGCATTCTTTTCTTGGATCTATCTATGCGGAACCAACTTATTGTGCATCCTTGGAGCAACACTCGTGCATAATTTTTTGCGTGAAATTGTGATGCTCTTGTATATGTGGCCAATTTTAGGAGTGAAATTGTGATGCCCTTGTATATGTGGCCAATTTCTTCGGGTGGCACGTGGCAGTAGCAATATCCTCGCGGCGCCATCTGTGTGAAATTTCAAACTCCTTTGCGTTAGCTGGTTTTCATGCATTGGCTATTCTTTTAGAGGATTTTTTTTTTGCATTGGCTATTTTTTAGAGAAAGCTAATTCTGTTAGGCTTGGATGCATTTGTATTAGAGTAGATGAGTTAGAAATTAAAGTAAGTTTTACCTTGATGCACTCCAATACACTTGGATTGAGGTAAATACGTATATTATTTTTCACAAAACAGTGCAGATGCAGACTGACACGTGCACCTAAGAGCATCTTTAACAGTTTGAAAAAACACACTCAACATTGTTTTTTTGGTAAAAAAAACGGAAATTCTATGTGACGTACGTCTGATGGACTGCACAAATGTCGAACAACATTTTCACCTCGTCGCTTGCTCCTGCCCGCATGTATATTGAAAAAAAACTTATCCCTTCGCTTTCTCCTCTCCATCCTTACCCCTTCCGCGCTCCTCATCCCCTGCCGCAGCGCACCAACGCCTGACGTCCTCACCGGGAGCCCCCAATGCCTGCAGATCCGACGGTCCTCTCCCCCACCCCGGTGAGATCCATGGAGCACGAGCGAGATCAGGCGAGATTCATGGACGTGGCGCGGTGGTGTTGTAGGGGAGTGGACGGCTCTCCCCAACCTGACGCGGCGCCCCACCCCAGCGACTGAGCTCCCCTCACCTCGGTGGCCATGGCGCTCCCCGCCCCTCATCCTCCACCGTCGCTGCCGAGCCAAGCCCGGTGCCGATGGCGCTGGTGGTGGTGGTGCTCGCGTGCGCCGCTGGCGCTGGTGCTAGGTGGTGCTCACGCGCAACCGCTCGCCGTCGGCTCCTACCCCGTCGGCCGAAATCGACCGGCCCAGGCCTCTCTCCTCCTATGTTGCAAATGTATGTTTCAATTGTTTCAGAGGCATGTTGCAATTGTTTCATATGAATGTTGCAAAAGTAGATCAGGGCATGTTGCACATGTTGCAAGTGTTTCTGAGACATGTTGCAAGCGTTTGTTCAAACTGTTTTATCTGTTTCCAAATGTATGTTGCAAACCTTTTGATATGGATGTTGCATATGTTTTCACACATATGTTGCAACAATATGTTCTAAAATGTTTCATCTGTTTTCAGTCTTCTGTTGCAGCAAGTGTTTTCATGTCGCAAGTTGCAAGTGTTATATCCGGATGTTGCATATGTTTTCACACATATGTTGTAAGTGTATATTCTAGATGTTTCATCTGTTTCAGACGTATGTTGCATTCAAGTATTTCTTGTTGCACGTGTTTTCCGCTATTTGGAGTCAGGGGGCGCCGGGAATGAGATGCGGCGAGCCGGTGGGGCGGCGGACATTGCGTGCATCGCGCTGGGAACCGATGGTTGGGGGCACAACGGGGCTTGGGTGCGCCCGTGGGGGCGAGGCGAACGGATGGGGATGGAGGCGGGGTGCGCGGATGGAGGCAGGCTTGTCAGGCGTGCGGGCGAGCGTCTGATGGAATTTATCCCCATCAAACATCTGTGCGCTAGCATAAAAAAAAACACATTCTAGCCATTCCTTATCTAACTTCCAATTTATGCGTGACTGGGATCAAGCGGGAAGCAAGAAGAGGGAGGTTGGGTAGGCAATGGAAATTTTGGGTCTGTTTGGTTGATGACCAAAACTTGCCACGTTAAACATTCGGCAAACTGTGGCTGCCAAAGAAAGTGTGGCGGCCGAAATCGAAGCTACACTTGTGGCAAGGTTTGGCACGAAAATGAGTCCATGACATGTGGGGTAGGATGCTAAAAAAAGTTTGGCGTGTCATAGGTGTGACAGTAAACCAACACAACTGCCGAAGAAACTATAGTACGACGAACCTTTGACGTGGCATGTTTTGGTCGACCCCCATTGTTTTAAAGATTCTGGGCGGAAGCTAGCGTGCCGAGATGGCCAGCTATGGTGACGAGATATTTGTTATGTGGCCGGTTGCTTTTTATGCACGTGAGCCCATCTCGTGTATGTTTCTAAGAACGGATAATAGAGAACTGGTGGTGGAATGAATTTTTTTTGGTATCCAGTAATTTTTAGAACTCAGCGTCGCTCAAAAGTCACTCTATTAATCATTATTTGAACTAAAGTCACCCTCTATATCTTCTCACCGTCCAACGGCTTCTCTGTATCTTATGCGCACTCTAGAGAAAGCAAACCCGTTCATTATCTTTGGCTAGTGAGAAGTTTGAAAAAGACAATGGCAGTGTTTGCAGATCAAATTAAATAAGTTATTGAAGGGTATTATTTTACCGAAATCTTTATTTCTATCAATAAGAAATGATATAAAGAAGTTCTTGGAGTTGCTCTAAATCTCCCCTGTGGCGGTTAAAAAAAATTGTCTAAAACTTAGCAGCTAGGAATTAGGCTAAGAGCTATCCCATGGAGGGAGACCTCATGGACGTAAGGGAAGCACAGTCTAGGAACGAGTATGGGCAGTAAGGGCCTGTTTGGGCCCTGGTAGGCACCTTCCTGCCTGGCAACACATCTTGGCCGCAGGCACAAGAAATCGGACGCCTGGGGACCTTTGCCCTGTTCACTTAGCTGATAAGTCATGGCTGAAAGTACTGTTGATTGATTTGTTGTGAGAGAAAAATATTGTTCGTTGATTGCAAAAGTACGGCTTATAAATCAAACGAACATGGCGCTTGCCTGACTTCTGAGTTGCGTGGCTTGGCGCTGCTTTCAATCATCTTGATGGGGAGGCGGCCCTTGGGGTGGTCATTAGAGTTAGAGATTGGGATGGCAATCTGAAGCTAACTGGTTGGCATGTTATTTTGCATTGCGGGGATGTAGAAGAGGCACAGTCACAAAAAAAAAAGATGTAGAAGAGGCAGAGGCAGAGGCAGAGGCAGAGGCGATTGCGTTCCGGGTAGGCGTTCATATGGCGCAAAGGTGGCCTGATATGCCAATGATCCTGGAGTCCGATTGCTAGTCAGGCGAATGCCCCGGACGATCCGGTGATCTGGCAAGTTATCGAGGAGACGCATATGGGTGGCCAACTACGTAGAATAGAGTTTGTTAAGATTAGTAGAGTTCAGAATAATTTGGTGTAGTATTTCATTAGGAGTGTCACTTTTTTTTTTGCTTGTTTTTCAAAGTGGGTTAAGTCACTCTCTTGTAAATACGTCACTTAATCCTTAATAAATTATCTTTTTCGGGAAAAAAAGACTAAGAGTATCTCCAAGAGTCTTTGTAAAGCCCACCTTCTAAATTATCATTTAGATAACTATTTGTATAAAAAACATTTTCTATATCTTTATGCTTTTCAACCTTTCTTTTAGATTTTGTGCGCACTCTAGAGAACCATTCTTCATTTTATATATTTAGCTAGCGAAAAATTCAGAGTAGAGGATGGCTATATTTGGATAACCAAATAAACTGTTAGAAAGTATTTTTTTCATCAAAATCTCTATTACTACCCACTAAAAAAAGATATTGAGAGTTTTCTCAAATTGATCAAACACAAGCCTTTCTCTCACACCCTCTGAATCACAACGTTGGAGCTACTCTTAGGTACTCGTAACAGCCTCGTATATGTATCGTCGAAAACTTGAAATCTGCAGACTTTTGATTTTTTTTTAGGAAAATCTGCAGACCTTTTTTTTTTTTTCCTGAGCAACCTCTGCAGACTTTTGATGAGCGTAGGAGACCGCTGAGCCACGTTGACGCATGCCGGGCCTGAGTTAGTTTTTTTTGGGCCTGGGCCTAAATTGCGGAAACGCGTCGTTTCTCGAGTGAAAGTTGGGCCTACTTGACATCGACGACAGGCTTTGACGGACGGCTGAGATTCGCTCGACCTAGAGAATCGAAGAACCAGAAGCCCCGCCGCCTCCGTAAAACCCTAGTGTGCAAGGGGCCTCTATATAAGAAACGCCCCCGCGACCTCCATCTTCCACGCCGCCGCCTCTCCAGTCTGCACAGGAGCATTTCCTTGTCTCTAGTTCTCCACGCTCTTCCATTCCAGAATTTGGATCTGGATCGGCGATTGCGTTTTGCTTCTTTCTGGGTTTCTCTTCAATCGGTTTTTGATTTTCTTACTGGGGGGTTTGAGTTGCTTCTTTGACCTGGGATTTGAGTTACTTCTTTGGTTGAGGACGGTGAAGATTGTATCTAAAGGTCTCGTTCGTCGTAACTGGCATCTGTTTGCCTTGCCGACCATCCTGATATATCACCACCCATATTCCGAGTCCGCTGCCAACAATCATCAGCTCCTATCAAGATTTTCATTTTCTTTTATCTTTAGGTGTTTGATTTGTTACTATGGTTTCTGGCCAATGATTAAATAAAAAAAATAGACAAGCATATGTCCGAATCCATCTATGTGGATAAGCCTAATCTTCTCTATGAGGTCGACCACATCTTCTAGCTTTACCGTGGTCTTTTATTTTCTTATCTGTTCCTTGGGTCTTGTGATTTTCATTCCTTTGAGGCCGAAGATGAAATCTGTGGATGTTATATTTGTATGATATCATGTCTGATTACAAAATCATTACTGCCTTCCTTCTGAGGCCTCTGTTTATTGGATCTTGTTATTTTACATATTTACTTAGTCAAAATCTGTCGATCTCAGTGGTTTGGTGCCATTTTGGTAAGGTCGGGTGATGATTTTAAGTGCATAGTTCAGATGATCAACCCTAGTGGTTTTGATTACCTTGAATAATTAGTCTTTCGCTCCTATCTGACGACCTTTTCAACGGCCAAGCATTTCCGTTGTCAGCTGTTCCTGACTGTAGTGGTTCTCTTTTATTTTCTGGTGGTTAACATTTATGTTTTTGGCGATTCATGGTATTAGACATTTACTTTGTTTAAGTGTTGGCAGATCCAGAACTGATTTCGCAGTTTTTGCACGCATGAAAGTATTGATTCAAAGAAGTTTGAGATGCAAGTATGGAAGATAGAGTTTGATCGGTGGTCTTCAATGTTGTTGGATCAGTAAAGAGGCGCCGACGCACATGAATGTTCTGTAGGAACAGTAAAGAGCGCCGCACATGTAAAGAGGCCCCGAGTTCTGATCCTGAATACTCGGGCTCCTAACCTTGGTGTGCGATAGTTTATCTCCGGTGATTCACTCTTCTTTGAGAGCTCTGAGACTCCCCATCCTGCTCTCCCTGTGATTTACCGCACATGTTCTTCCATGATTTTTTTTCCAAATCTTTTTACGTTACCTGGTTTTGTATGTATGTGTCAATGAACATCTGCTGCACACATATGTTTTGCTTTTCTTCTCTGTGATTATACCGATGGTGTCTATCAGTCTATGGACAAATGTGTCACCGGGCAATCACAGACCAAACCAAATAATCTTTTAACAATTTGATACAATTGCTACGCCTGTCCCAAATGGCAGCCTGCAAGTTTTTGTTGTGATACAATTCCTACACCTGTCCCAAAAATCACTACACCTGTCCTAAATCATGCACCCATAATCCAAAACGGCTAAACAAATGGTTCAAAAGTTGAAGAAATCAGACTCCATTGATTTTGGGAGTCAAACAAGAAAGGGTTCAAAAGTAAGAAATTAGACTCCATTGATTTAGGGAGTTTAAAGTACTTTGTACAAAAGTAGAGGATACATATTAGTTTTGGGTAAGTTAGGCGACATTGATAGTTTAACCGAGTCAATAGGGGAACAACTATTTTTAATTTTTTTGTGGAATTTTTTTATTTTCATGTACCTAAACGCCCTAAAATAGTTTTAATCTTAGAAAAGATTTGTTGTAGAAAATTATGGAACAAGTTTCATATTTTTTTTCTAAAATTATGCTGCCTCAAAAGTTGAGGGAGTCTAAAGTTGCATAAATGGAGGAAAATTAACATAACAAACATACGTGGTATTTTCGTTTTTTTTATCGTGATCTTGATTGATTTCATCTTGGATGAAGATGAATATATATTGATCATGTTTTCAATCTATGCAGATATGCCTGCCGATTGTGCGGCCGGGTACGGTCCGGGAGCGCGCGTCGCTGTTGCTGTGCCTCCGTGGTCCTTCCCTGTCCCGGCCGCCTGCACTGCAGCCTGTGGAGACGGCGAGCAGCCCCACCCTCTCAACCTCGCCAGATCAGCCATCGCCCCAGCCGGCCAGCCCCCATGTCCTAAGCGTGTGCGAGATTCTGCCGGAGGAGAGGCCAAACCGCCAAAGCTGTATCTCGTTGTGTTATGTTTAGATACCTTCTGCTCACCGATTATGTATGTTTTTTTAAGAAGGGAATATATTAATATCCTGTAGCGATCCATGTATACAGCTGTTGCTTATTACAACACAAGCACTGTATCTCAAACACAAAGTTTTGATCTGAAGAAAAAAATAGAGAAGTTTCCAAACTTGACATATAGAGAGCAATTCTATTACTAAATCTCTAACCATGTCTAACAATATTCCTGTATCCTGTTGTTATCATTAGGTGATCCTTCTTCTGTATTAGGGATCAGGACCTGGTCCTAAAGATAACATGCAAATAAGATGGTGCCATGGCCTTGTCAAAAATTATATTATTCCGGGTATCGTCCAACAAACTGCGCTTGCATCCATAAAAATCATAGATTTTAGTTTCTGTTAATCCTGTCTAACTAGCCTGTAAACAAATTGTGAATGCTAGTTGGAGGTATTAAATTAAAGGAAACATGAATAATTTGCCACACGAATTTAGCAAAATGACAATAACAAATTGTGAAGAGCAGAAACAACACTTTCTATCTCCTTGCCACTGCTGCCTTGCTAAATTATCCTTTGTAAAGATTACTCCCTTATACAAATACCACAAAAACACTTTGATTCTGAGAGGTAGTTTCAGTTTCCATATTAAAGTGTTATAAGGTATAGCTTCAACTCCTAAAACGCCTCTGTACATGGATTTGAATGAAAACAATCCATTCTGATGTAGCCCCGTAAGAAACAATCCCTCTAGTTTGTTAACTGTACATTTACAACCATGGCGACCATCTTGTGCCATGCTTGTAAATTAACACATACCAGAGATTTCCTGAAAGCAACATTCCTACAGATGAGCTTTTCTTCGCAACAATATTATATAATGTGGGAAAGAGAGATTTTAAAGGACACAGTCTTATCCACGAGTCCTCCCAAAATCGCATTTCGGACCCGTCGCCTAGATCAAACTTGCCCTTGACCTTCGTAAGGTCAGCCCAAAACTGGGAGGCCTCAGGTATGTATTGAACCTGTGTCAAAGTTACGTTAACGCACATGGCATGTAAGTGAATATTAGATTGATCTCCATACTATATTGTTTGCGTGACTTTATATATGTATACTCAAAATATTAGAGCATCTGATTCTAGCTTAAATTTTCTTCTCTCCGTCTGTATTTGTCTCCTTCCGTATGTCCTTGTCCCGATTCCATTTTTTATGCTGGCTTTTTCAAGATGTTTGCAACAAAAATTATACGAATGGAAACAGAAGAGGGTTTCCACCCGTTTCCATCCCTATTTCTATTTATAACCATGTTAGCGTAGAAAGCATGGACTGTTGTCTTTGAGGTACAGATAAGAAGACGACTCACAGGCATCACTCCACGAACACTAGCAATACAAAAACAAAGTTTAGAAAAAACAAAAAGTAATACTAGTGGCTCCGTTCGTTGGTCTGAATCTTAGCTGAAACTGGCTGAAAAACACTCTACTGGCTGAATTGTTGTGAGAGAAAAATACTGTTCCGACTGAAAAAACAAATCGAATAAGCTGAATATAGGGTAAACCGAACGGCGCCAATAAGAGTATCTAGTGAGTGTAGTCCGTGTCACTTAGCCTTCTACGCAGTTTGGTTAGTCAACGTTTTAATTATAATTGATAGTAAGAGCATCTACTTGTAAGACTGTCTCCAACGGAGACACCCAAACGCAAAATCGGTGATGTACAGTACTTTGCGTACCCGGAATCATCCTCCAACAGATGACCCATTCAAAGGACCCATTTTGGGTCCGACGCCATCCGGAACGCAAAAAAGCGTCGTCGATGAGAGACGACGCAAAAATCTTGCGGCCGTAGTGGTGGGCCCGCGGACGAGACGGCGGGCGGAGACGGCAGCCTAGGTCGGAGCTTTGGAGCGGGGAAGACGGCAGTGGAGGAGCCGCGCTCGCCGCGACTGGAGGAGTGGAGGCGCCGCGACCGCCCAGATCCACGCTGCCTGCGGAGGCGCTCTAGAGCCGGATCCCGCTGGGGCGGGCTCGATGGAGCTGCCGCTGGAGGTGGTGGCCGTGGCGCAGGGGCTCGGCGCCATTGACGACGTGGACGGGGAGGATGTCCCCAGGGGCGCTCCCGCGCCGGAGGTGGTAGCGCCGGCTGCGGTGGCGGTGCCCGACGTCGTCGTTGTTGGGCGCGTGGAGGGCCGCGGGGACGGGGGCGCTCCAGCGCCGGAGGTTGCTGCGGAGGTGGGGTGCACCATCGTCGGCTTGCTGCTCCATAGACCGCCTCCCATTTGGGGCTTGCTGCTCGGCGCCTCCGTTGGAGAGCTCAAGTTATGCGTACCTCCCTTTTTTACCGTGCGTTACCTAAAGTGTCGAATGCGTCGCATGTTTGGGTTCCCGTCGTTGGAGTCAGTCTAAATAAATACAAAAAGGGTCCATAGATATTCAAATAAATATTGCAATCTGCCCATTAGATGGAGCAAGGTTTTAAGAAAAATATGTAACTGGTATGATTATTTTTTAACTAAAATATTTTTTTCTATGAATATTTTAAAAAAATTTAGGAAAAACATTTAATAATTTTTAAAAAATATCTATAGTTCGATTTACCACCTAAACTATCAAAGAAGTTCGATTTACTCTCCTTGTAGTTGACGGGAAGCTACGTCACATAAAACCCGTCACACAAAACCGTTGTCCAAGACTGCTCACGGTGCAAAAATAGTCTGTTTTAAAATAAAAGTTATGGAAGGTTGAAAACCTGATTTTATAAACAAAGAGGAAATCAAACTATCGGACGTTTAGGGGGTGGGGGATAAAAGTATGGTTCCGTCACACAAAACTGTTGTCCAAGACTGCTCACAGTACAAAAATAATCTGTTTTAAAATAAAAGTTGTGGAAGGTTGAAAACCCAGTTTTATAAACAAAGAGGAAATCAAACTATCGCGCCGTTTAGGGGGTGGGGTGAGGGTGGGCGGGGGGGAGGGTTAAAGTATGGTTTTATAAATGAGGAGAAAAAATGAGAGTATTACAAAAGTTTTTGTTTGAAACGAATGGCAGAAGCTCTGCCTATCAATTAAGAAAAAATAAATAAAGAAGGTTTATGTTGAGCCATAGCCCGAGGATCTGTGCAAACAAACATGGGGTAAAAAAACCCCAAATCACGTATACAACTAGGATGCCCATCTTGCTTGCTCCCTCCTTGGAATGCCTCTTGGAACACCCTCTTCCTTTGCTTAATGTCTTCTTTAATTCTTGAAGCCACATGCATTGGCGATACTTGAGCGTTATTGAAAATTCTTTGGTTTCTTTCCTTCCAAAGATTTCAGCATGTGTAGATCACCAAACCATTGAAGCGCCTTCTTTCATCCTCAGCGACCTTAGTAGCGATCTTCTCCCACACGGTGCCAAAATGGACGGGTTCTCTAGTGAACTGTGTGAACTGAACATCAAAGTGTTCCTAGGTTAGGATTTGACTCCAAACCACTTTGGCAAATGGGCAAAGTAGAGACTGATGAAGGCAAGTCTCCAACGGCCCATTACATAAGGCACAGTGATCTTGATGCGGCCACCCTCTTTTTTGCAAGTATCATAAAGGTTTAGGGGGGTTAAAGCCTTCAAGGGCTGTGTCCTTATCTTTTTATGGATATGGGCCTTGTGAGTTTGTTGAATCTATTGCCATCAAGCCCATTCAAAATCATGTATAGCCCAAATCAACAGAGGACAATTGTACGTAGTATTTGTGTTTTATTTACTCCGTTCCATTTATCCAGAGCCCATATATTACGGTTACGGCTAGCTTAATTGTTCTGAGAAGTGCGTATATTTGAATTTGAACATTGAACACACCGAACGACGTCTCTAATTCGCAAACGTGGACTACCAGTCTCGTCGGAAGTGGTAAAATATTCCGGTGGACGGGCAGTTGAGCTGCACCCATGCCAGTGGTTGAGCTGCGGTTGCTGCTGCCCCGGCTCTCGCTGCCTTCTGCTATTCCTCCGATCGATCTGGTCGCTTCCAACGTCTGCCCAACGCTTCTCACCTTCCGGCGCCTTCCCTCTCACAGGCACCCACCCGCCAGTCACAGCTACCACGCAGCTGCACGGTGCACCCACCTTTGACCTATATATATCCTGCGGCGCTGGCTCACTTATCACGTGACCGCCTCGCCGCCGCCGCGCTGTTCCCGTGAACTAGCCGCGCTGTCCGTCGTCGATGGAAAACTCGCTGCTCCATGGAGGCATCCAGCAACCAAACACTCAGCTGGCTACGGGTACGTGCCTTGCCCCGCTGCCGCCGGTAGCCGCGCCACAGCCGGAGCAGCATGCGTGCAGCGATACGACGTCCCTCGTCCCGGGCGCGGCGATGATGGGTTGCCTGCCGGCTGCCGTGGACTGGGCGTCGCTGCTTCTCCCGCGCGCGCCGGGGTCGTTGCATGTCGGGACGCCGCCGCCACCGGTCGTCGCGAGCGAAGTCGAGAGCGGTGGTAATAGCGCTGTGACGGTGGCCGGGTGCAGTGCTAGTGCGACGACGGCGGGAGAGGGAGATAGTAATAATAAGGCCGGAAAAGCAGGGAAGGGCGGCGGCGGGAGGGGGAAGAAGAAGGCGAGCCAGCCACGGTTCGCGTTCCAGACGCGGAGCGAGAACGACGTCCTCGACGACGGCTACCGGTGGAGGAAGTACGGGCAGAAGGCCGTCAAGAACAGCGCATTTCCAAGGTCTCTTTGTTTGTTCATCTCCATTGCTCATGCATGTCTAATGCTAGTTTTATATTTTAAATTGTTTGCTGTACGTGATGCATGATATATTGCACTGCATTGGCGCTGCTTAAGAAAACTTGAAGGTCGATGCATGGAAATAATAATGCCATGTGTGCATGCACGCAGGAGCTACTACCGGTGCACGCACCACACGTGCGACGTGAAGAAGCAGGTGCAGCGGCTGGCCAAGGACACGAGCATCGTGGTGACCACGTACGAGGGCGTGCACAACCACCCGTGCGAGAAGCTCATGGAGGCACTCAGCCCCATCCTCAAGCAGCTCCAGCTCCTCTCGCAGCTCCAGTCTTGCACTAATCAACTCCTCTGAATATTCACATCTGATCTAGCCTGGCCGTCATCAGCGTGAACTAATTCAAATTTACTGCTAAGTGTACAAAACAAACTGTTAATCGATCGGCAGTGGTAACGTACAGAAGGAACAACTGCCTCCCTAAATTACACAGTAAGTACATATGTGTAGCTGATCTTATATAGATGCAATGCAGATCTGGACGTGATTCATGCATGTACAAACGTGTGTGGTAGGTACTAATGAAACAACAGAAATGTATGTGCGTGGATCAGCATCCTTTGTAATCAAGCTGTAATTTACTTGCGCAATTTAATCTCTCCGGCTATTGAGAACCTTTTATTGGAAGTTCTAGGATGATGTTAAGATGACAGATTATATCGTTGATGAAGATGTATATGTGATTAATGGTCCCTTCGACTCTCTTTGTACAGACAACCACCAATCCACGAGAACAAAAAAAAAAAAGAGAGAACCCTGTTATATAATAGCTGGTTTGACCAACAAGAATATAGATGTAAGAATGTGGAGAACAAATTTAGAGAGGAAGAAAATGAGCTGTTCTCTTATCTCTTATCATCTTTCCAATACATAAGCCCTCCCATATATAGCCATACATGTGAGATGATATTACAAGAATTGATGCGGAGTTACACCATCGAAGTAGAAGGTTGTAACTTCGATGTTATAGGGGTTATGTACATCCACATCAATATTTCATAACACTCCCCCTTGGATGTCCATTAATAGGTGAATTGCATGGCCCATTCAAAACATTGCCAAGGAAAAACCCAGTGGGAAAAAACCATGGCCAAGGAAAAAATAGTACACACATATTCACTCCCCCTGATGGCACATCACTTGATGTCTTTTAGCCGTCACGATCCAATACCATGTGCTAATTTTTTGAATATTGTAGTAGGGCGTGCCTTTGTGAACAAGTCTGCTAGATTCTCACTTGAACGAATTTGTTGGACTATTATAATACCATCCTTTTAAAGATCATGAGTGAATAAAAAGCTATATCTTGCTAATAAATTAATAGCAAATACAATATCAGGTCGTGTATGAGTAGATAGATACATTAGTGCTCCTATAGCACTTAGATGCGACACCTCAGGACCAAGAATTTCACTATCATATTTCAGAGGTCGAAAAGGATCTTTGGTTACATCAAGGGATCTAACAACCATTGGGGTACTCAATGGATGCGCTTTATCCATGTAAAATTGCTTTAGTATTATATGTGTAAGTCGCTTGTTGCAAAAGAACTCTATCTTTAAGATGTTCTATTTGTAAACCAAGGCAAAACTTTGTTTTCCCCAGATCCTTCATTTCAAATTCATTCTTCAAACAATCTTTCACGCCAATGCTTCCTTGAGGAGTACCAATTAAGTTTAGATCATCAACATATACAACTATGATCATAAATTCAGATACAGATCTTTTTACGAGTATACATGGTTTTTATACCCTTCTTTTATCAAATACTCACTAAGACGATTATATCATATTCTTCCATATTGTTTTAACCCATATAGAGATTTGTTCAATTTAATTGATTATTGTTCTCGAGAACCTGCTCCTGGTAGTTTAAATCTTTTTGGCAGTTTCATATATATGTCTGAAAGAATCAAGATGTCCAAGAGGGGGGGGGGGTGAATTGGGCTAATTCTAATTTTTTTACAATAATTAAGCCCTACACTTAGCCCATTTCACCCCTTGTGTCTAGAATGTGTTTCTATTGTTCTGCTGTACAAAAGTTTTGCACCCTAGATTCCAATCCAACTCTAGCATGGCAATTCTAGGAATGTAAAGATATGAAATGAATTGCTCAAATATAAATGCTCAAAATAAAGAGAGGGAAAGGAACACGGCGATGTTTTCCCGAGGTATCGGAGAGTCGCCACTCCCCACTAGTCCTCGTTGGAGCACCCGCGTAAGGGTGTAGCTCCCCCTTGATCCACGCATGGATCAAGTGCTCTCTACGGGCTGATTCTTTGACACTCCGTCACGGTGAATCGCCCACAACCGCTTACAACATGACTTGGGTCATCCACAAGCTTCGCCGGATGATCACCAAGCTCCCAACCACTACCGAGCCGTCTAGGTGATGGCGATCACCAAGAGTAACAAGCACAAACTCTCACTTGACCAAGACAAGCCTAATGAGAAAGGTGGATTCACACTTGCTACTCCCTATGCACTAGTGAGGTCCTTAATCTTGGATTATCAACTTTTAATCACCACACTAGGCACTTGCTCTCCCTTGCACTCCAAAGGCGTTTCATAGCTGAACAATTGGGCAAGAGACCTCCCATGAATGAGTGGGATAAGTATTTATAACCCCTCATTCAAAACATAACGATTGGAGGCCAACTCAGCAAGTTTCGGGGTGATCGGACGCACCGGTCAGGGTGACCAGATGCTCCGGTCAGTAGTACACGTCACTGTGTTAGAGAGAGCAGTTAGCTCTGACCAGACTCTGACCTGCGTCCGGTCATCACCCACCGGACGCGTCCGGTCAGCAAAATGTCCCTATGGATGCTCTCTGATGTTGATCGGACATAGGCACCCTAGCGTCCGGTCAGTACATGACTGTAGCTGCTGATCAAATGAACTGACCGAACTCTTCAAGATGCATCCGGTCATAACTAAACCAGCGTCCAGTCAGTTATTTGACCCTCCATTCACTTCTAATTCGAAATCCTTCGAGAATAAAGTTGACTTCTATCGATCTTAGGGTTATTCCTGAGCTACCTAGTACTAAGTTTGACACGTGTGCACCACACCTAATCCATTAGACTCACCTAGGTCAAGCTACTAGTCCATATCCCCCCTTAATAGTATGGACAAAAGAAAAACAAAGTCCTAAACTACTCTAAGTGTCTCTCTAATGCCAAACGACACTTAGAACTAGTACGTCCTTAACCTTGTCTCCATCCTTTAAAAACTGAAATGATTTCCATCGATAGGGGCATGACAACCATGACTGCCCAATCAATTTCCACTATCATGACCTAACTCAAATTGTCTCTGCAAAACACACGTTAGTCATAGTAATATCGTGTCGTCATTAATCAACAAAACCCAACTAGGGGCCTAGATACTTTCAATCTCCCCTTTTTTGGTGATTGATGACAATACAACCTCGAGTATATAATAGAGATGAGTGAGGTTTTCAACATGCTTAGTTCATATAAGCATTTGACAATAAGAACAAAGGAGTTAGGCATGCTTGTATGACCTATGCCAACATGGTGTACTCAAAAGATATGAATTAAGCATGAGTACATGAAGTAAAGCTCATTTGAAATGGAGTAAAACATGGAAGCACAACAAATGAGCATAGCCAAGTGACTTGACACACACACACACACATATATATCTCAATGTAGAGAGCACACAAGTCACATATGTCTCACCATCACATGTATATAATACAATGCATGAAAGTAAACGTGAATGCACAAAGTATCACTTCACCAGTGCCCTGTATAGAAAAGACATGATTTCATAGAGTGCACCGGACACTGGTCACACAGTGATCGGACTCTAACCCTGCGTCTGGTCAGTAGCAGCTGTGAGCGCGCGGACTCGGTCTCATGACCGGACGCTGGCGCGAAGAGTGACCGGACGCTCAGGGCCTATGTCCGATCAATATTGACGTACGTTGACGTGGTAGCGTGAGGAACAGTAGTGACGCGTGGCAGTTGGAGAATGACCGGACTCAGGTGCTACGTTCGGTCATACAGGAGCGGACACATTCGGTCGCAAAACAGAGGTTTGGGGAGCTCTCTGGAAACGACCGGACTCTGGCTTGTCTGTGTCCGGTCGCTTATAACCGGACGCGTTTGGTCATGCTTGGAACCTTACTGGAAGTGACCGGACGCTGGTGTAACAACCCAAAAATTCACGCACCAAAAATCCCAACTACAAATTTTTTTCTTCAAAACTCCATGTGATGATGAGTGACATATGTAGGAGCTAACCCTAAGTGTTGCATTAGTCATAATCCAACTAAACAAACTCATAAGTATAGCATGTCACTTGTTGTATATGTGTGTGTTTAAAACCCCTAACGCATACATTCTTGCATGCATTTTAATTCTAAATAAGTGAGTTGCCTTTTATTGATCTTTTGTTGTGCAAATAAACATGACTACTTATAATTAATTTATTATGCAATAAATTAATCACCTAAGTACCACCTAAGTATGTGGGCCCCACCAACCAGCCCTAAGCTCCACCCTTAATCAAGGTGCACACTAGTACATGAAACTAAATAAATCAAACCCTAACCAAATTGGCAACAAATAAAAGAGAAAGGAAAACAAAATAGAAAAAGAAAGAAAATGGATGAGGAAAATGGAAAAGCCATCTGGCCCAGCTTATGGCATGTCCATCTTCTTGGCCTAGCTCGCCAACGGCAATAGCAGCCCAAGCAACTGAGTCGGCCCAGCCTGCCTTCTACCACCAGCCGGCCTAGCTCGCCCTCCCGGCTTCACTGGCCCACGCACACAGCCCACAGGCCTAGCCAGCATAGGCCTTCCTTCCCTTGCCGGGACGATCAGCGGAGTAGGTCTAGCTTGCCCCCGAACCCTGCGTGCTCTAGCTGCTGGCCCAGCTCGCCCTCCCGGCCTCGTTGGCCTGCTAGCGCTCGTGGCCTAGCAAGCCCGACGACATCACCTTCTCCCCATGCTGGCTAACGGATGGGACACCCTCGTCATCCCCCTCCTTGGTCCCCTCCTCTGCATTCAGAAAATAGAGCACAAGTGCAATGGGGGAAAATCCGATGCCGCCTCGGCCCCTCTCCACCGTCCGTGCCCTCACAACCATCCGTGAGACCCCGTTGGATGGGTGCCACGCTGGCACCAGCTGCCTGATAGGGTCACGCATGGTGTGTGACCGCTGCCACGCGAGCCAGCTCACCATGGCCATGCCATGCACCGGCCCCCTCCCTATCCCCCGCCTTTTGACCAAGGAGCGCAAAATCGGTTTCACCATCGCACTCGCGGCCGCATCGCGACCCTGAAGCCCTAGCCTCGACGTGATCACAGCCCTCCGCACGCCCCATGGCCATCTCTAGCCGCTCGTTCCACGCCATGGCTGAGCTTTGGCTATAAAAGCCCTAGCCCCAGTTGCCCTAGCGCGTTCCCGTGCCCCGCCGCCACCTTGTGGCCATCCACTGCACACCCGAGCCAAGAGAGAGAGGGGATAGAGGAAGAAGAAGGAGCGCTAAAGTTGCTCGATGTCACCGGTGTTGCCGAAGCGGAGGACATCGCCCCGAGCAACCACATCGACACTGCTGCTTAGCACGGCACGACATCATCTCGACACGTCACCGCCCTAAAACTACACCACCTCGCCGACAAGCAAGCTCGGTGAGTTCCATCGCTGAGACCACCCCTAGCCCAACCGTGACAAATGTCACGATGCACACACGAGCATGCGATCATGAAAGCCATGGCGACATCGAGCCGACCGTGCTCGAGCATGGCCCTATTAGCGCACACGCTCACTGCACACGCACGTGCACGTCGATAGCACCTTGACAGGATTCGCCATGCCGATGAGCACGTCACGCGCCCCTTCTTAAGGAAAGGGGTCCGCTGCTACGCCGCCTAGCTTGCGTCGTTCACCATCGGACCTCCGCCATGACCGAATCAAGCCGCCACCGTGGCCAAAGCCACTAGGGGATCTAGAAGTCCCTTTGACCTGCCCGACGAGCCCGCTGGAGCACCGTGATGCTCACACGCACCACAAGTCCGGCCTTTGCCGCTGCAACCACGCCATCCCCATACACCGATGAGCTCGAGTAGCCATCGCCATGGCCAGACCCCTAGGGAAACTTTGGCCGCTGCAATAGCCCCACTGTTAGAGTCACCACACCTTGGAGAAGCCATAGCACCACTCGAACGTGCCCCTCCGCCTCCGGCTAGGCTCACCGGCGAGGTATGCCACCGGTGGGAACACATCGCTTGGAGAAAGGGGAAAATTTTTCTTCCCTGGACCGCCCACTCATACACCTGGTGCACGTAGAACACAGAGAAACGAGGAGAAAGGTGGACGCGGTTCACTGGAGGGAGAAGCGGTCCATCGTAGACCGGCGCATGCGTCCACCATGGACCGCGAGCCGGGGACTCGAGCCTGACCCAAAATCCGAAAGGCGCCGTGGCACTCTGTGCTGAGGCCACGTGGCGGGCTGAGCCCAGCCCAAATCTAGCCCTGTCCAGGCCCACCAAAGCCCAGTCGAGACCCAATCTGGTTGACTGTTGACCGGTCAGCGTTGACTATTGACTAGGCCCACAAGTTAGCGACACAGAGCCGCTGGACCCACTTGTTAGAGGATGAAACAGCTGAGATGACATCATGATGATGTCAGCAACTCTAGCCCCACCTGTCAGTGACTGTGATCCGTTGACTGTTGACTTGCCCATTGACTTGACGTTGACTTTGACTGGACCCACATGTCAGTGACACAGAGACTCTGGGCTCACATGTCAGGAGGTGACGTCATGCTGATGTCGTGATGATGTCAGCAGGACCCACCTCTCAGCCATGGTTTAGCTCTAATGATGTCATGCTGACATCAGCATGCCACATGAACCAGTCAGAGTGTGACACGTGTCAGCCCTGAATTAATCAGCCTTAATTATTTTCAGAGATGATTTAAAATTTGGAAATTCATAACTAATTCATACGACCTCAGAAAAATATGAAACCAGAACTAAAATTCATCTAAAATTGAGCTTTACGCAATGAACCTATATTTGAGTGCATTTGGCTCTTTTGAATTTTCATTACTTCTTTGTGCTATTCTATAGACGTCACTAACGCGACTATAATTCGATCGTATGTAGACTCAGAGGAGAACCAGATGGACGAGGATCATGAGTACCGTGAGGAGTGTGGAGACAACTACACTAAAGGTGCCACATCCCACCTAACCTTGTAGCACCTATTACGCATTGCTAATATAGAGCTGCTATTGCTTTACTTTATTGTTATATTCACACTATGATAGGACTTGCATGGTAGTATGCTTACTTGATGGCCTTTACCTTGACACAGCCTTACCCCTGCTTACCCTGCTATTAGGCTAGACACATGCATGCTGCTATATTTCATTGCTTATTACTTCTACTACGCTTGTACTACATTGATGCGTGGTGGAAATTGGAGTTATCTGGACTATGGGGAGAGTGCTGCGTGTGTGACTTGGGTGCGTGGAGGGTGATGGTTGTGTCGACCAAGTTGGAATATACGATGAGCCTGGAGCAAGTCTTTCTATGGGGTGCTACCTGGGCACCCCTAGAAATGGATACCTGTGATGGGTAAATGGTATATGAGGTGGCCCTGAGTGTGAACCTGTGATGGGAGGAGCTCGGGGTGGAGGTGCTATGGTGACACGGTAAATGGAAACCCTGATGAAGACATTCTGGCTTGGTCATCCCTAAGGACTTACTAGTACTTAGATTCATCGGGAAACCTTACGTACCACTCGCCCTATATGGTGCGGGACGGCTGGACTACTTGGTAGGATATTGCCACTACTGCTAGGTTGATAGCGAACAGTGCGAGGGAGGTACGGGGCATGGAGGATCCCCCCCCACATCCTTTCGAGACTTCATGGAGACCTTGTGGACCCAGCTCATGACTCATAGTTTTAGCCACCCCAAACTAGACTTGGGGTGTACCAGGGCTGAATTGTAGAGTGACATTATCCTAGGCTAGCAAGCGGCCGAAATCAACCCAGTTGACGAAGGTCAGCAAGGAAGGCGGATCTTGTGGTTATGTAAAACCTCTGCAGAGTGTATGATTGATCGATCGATACATGTGCCAACTTGTCGGCTATGGACCTTTTCTGGGTTTTGCTTAAACTAGATAGTGAGATGAGTCCTTCTCTTCTTCCCCCATGAGAGAGTGTTGGTCATAGCTAGGGGTTACGGGCCTTGAGACAATGCCAAGAGGGAGTTGGCCTATTGACTGAGCGATGGTATGGTGATGGTGGTATATCGATCTCAGGATTGAAACCTGGCTCTGGACAGAAATGGGGTGGAATGAGTGTGGGAATGATGTTAAAAACTTGACCAACTATTACTAAACTCTTGATACGCTAATACATAGGAAACCCCAGCCTTATAGGTTCCTTTTGATTATATCCAACTTGCATCCAATTTCCACAAAGCAATGCTCATAGGGTGGGAGTGGCTAGTACAAATTGTACTGATAAATTTTGGCACACAGGTTCTGCTAAGGAGTATAGCTCTGAAGAGTTTGACGGTTGAGGGGTTTGTTCCTACGCTCGAGTTTGGCGATCTTATCTTTAAGCTGTTCTAAATGAATGCTACTTTTGATTTCACCAATGCGGCGATGTAATAAATTATGTAATTCCGCACTATTTGTACTCTGATATTATCGTTGTATGGATATGGTATTCAACTGGAATTTGGGTAATATGATCTACAACGGTCATAATACACTTCGACTCTATGGATTTCCCTTCATGAAATCGGGTCATTTCAGTTAGTATCAGAGCCATACTTGACCATAGGACGAAACCCTCAGAAATGGACGATAGAATAGGATGTGAACAACCCTTCTTTCGGTTATATACCGACCCTGCATTTACTTTTATGCAAGGCTTATCTATTTACTGACCTGTTAACACATGTTTCCTTAAAACATGCAGATGGCAATGAACGTCGAATGGCCGCCTCTTGGACCACTACCTCTAGACCACGCCAAGCTTACCTTCGACCTACGTGAGCTCAGGGGTTTTGCACAGACCCTCTACCGAGTTCTCATGACGTTAGGAGTCCCCAACGTGCTTGTTAAGGTCACCTACACTAGGAAGTCAGCTCAGGAAGGAGGAATCAAAGGACTGTCACCTCAGTCGAGTTCCCAGCTAGCACTACCTTACCTTCTGTCCCAGCTTTCACCGAGTTGACTATATAGGACACAGTCGAGGAGGGATTACGAGCTGTCTCACACAAGGCACTTCGTATAGTGATGAGGGACCACTATGAGCACCTGAAGATGACATAGTTTTGTCTACTTCCCTAGGCCCTCGACCTCAGCCTTACCCCTAGTGAGCAGAGTTTCACAGTCGACAGAGTTATCTTTGCCGAGGAGGACAGATGCCTTCACGTCTCGGCTATCCACCTACTAGAGTAGGATAGGTATATGACCCAGCTTGAGCAGAGGAGATGTCAGGACCAGGCCCTTCTATGGGAGTACTAGGAGCGAGACTCGTAGGGAGCATAGGAGCGAGCTAGTTTGCTTGAGACAGTTGCCAAGCTACAGGATGAGCTCAACCGTCGTGAAGAAGTCCACAGAACCGAGGTCGTAGACTTACAGGACAAAGTCACTGACCTAGGCAATAGGAACTGCTACCTCAATAGTAAGGTCTTGGAGTGGCAGAGAGAGTTGAACAACAAGAAGGCCGAGTTCAACCGTAGAGGAGACAGAGAGAGGTCCAAGGGGATTGATATGCTAAAAATCCAATCTCGGAACAAGACTATGACTCAGGATCTAGAGGAGTTCAGGAAGAAGGCCGTTCGCAACTAGGGTCACCTGATCGAGGCACTCAGGCAGAACAAGTACCTATAGGACAAGTGTGAGAGGACACGGTAGGCTTGGTAGAAGTCTGATAAGAAGCACCTCAGGGAGATGAAGGGTATGTGGGATCAGCTACCCAAGGAGATTCATAGCAAGATGAAGCCTAGGATAGAGGAGTTTGAGTTAGCCCCGACTTGCCTCAACCTAGATGCCTGCCCTACCCTACCTGGAGCCAAGCCTACTGAGGAGCTCGCCAAGGCCTTGAAGTACGTGTCTTGACTTCACAAGTCTAACGAGGAGATCGAGATCAAGAACAGTCGTATCCTAGCTGCGGTGTACGAGTTAGAGTAGATGACCCTGCGTGGTTATGAGTCATGTCAGTGGCTTCCATAAGTTGTACCCCATGATGTACCCCTTATGAGATGTAATATGAGACACTATGCGTAGTACGATTCTCGCGAGTCTCCAAGTGTAGCTACTGGAGATGATGCCATGTAATAAAATTCATGTAATGAATGTTTTAGATCTTATTGCATCTTATGGATCTTATTGCTTCTTTGTAATGAATGTTGGATAGTATAAATGTTTTTCTTTAAATCATCAAGAATCATGTAGTCATACTAAATAATAAGCACTTATGGCACAATCACTAAAATGCCCATAATTTGTGTTGCAGATGCCGAACCACCGATCTGATCGCCTAATGAACCGTGGACGTGTGCCCACTCCTGAACCAGCCAAACCAAATGGAGAGCGTGGTGGCAACAACCATGGTTGTGGCCACGGCCATGGACATGGAGGGATACCCTTCAACCTAGAGAATACCCCGCCACCTGAGGAGAACATTCCGCCATCACCACCACCGAACCTGGCAGAGGTGATGGCACAACAAACCCAGCTTCTTGCAGCTCTTGTTAACGAAGCAAATCATCGCCAGGGAGGTCAGCAGAATGACTTCCAAAGGAAGCTGGAAGGATTTCTGAAGCTAAGGCCACCTACCTATGATGGCACCAACCCCGACCCGCTTGTGGCCGATGACTAGCTCAAGGAGATGGAGAAGAAGCTTGACCTCACTACTTTCACCGACGATGAGTGTGTTGGAGCTGCCACACACTAGCTCATAGGTGCTGCACATGCCTAGTGGGACAGTTTCAGTGATTCCCATGAGGACCCTGCCAACATCTCATGGGATGAGTTCGCCGAAGCATTCACTGAGTATCACATTCCCAAGGGTATCATGGAGGCCAAAGCCGAGGAGTTCCACAACATCAAGATGGGAAAGGAGAAGGTGACTGAGTACACTACTCGTTTCACCAATCTTCTACGCTATGCACCTTCCTATGTTGTGAACTCTAAGAAGGAGAAGCTATACTATTACCGCAAGGGACTTAACCCACACATCAAGCTAAAGTTTGGTGGTATTGAGAGTAGCACGCTGCGTGCTCTGGTGGATTGCTGCATCTAGATTGAGAAGGACCATGCTGAAGCTGGAGAGGAGTATAGGGAGAGGAAGCGTAAGCCTAAGGAGTCCTTCTATGGATGTGATCGCAAGAGGTTCTGCAGAGATGCACCACCAGGGAACGCTCTCGCCACAATAGGGATGACAACCCTAGATCGAGTAGGGGTAGTGGAGGCTACACCACCAAATACTCCCGCCCTGCTCAGGATTGTTACATCCAGGACCGTTATGCTCAGGACCGCAACACTCAGGACCATTTCAACCATTCCTGCTCTATGAATGAACGCCCAGCATAGAACCACTCCGCACTAAGCACTAAAAACTGGAAGGCACCCGCGCCAACCCCTATAGGCGGTGCGCCTTTCACCTGCTTTGCTTGTGGCCAACTGGGTCACAAAGTCACTAAATGCCCTTAGAACTCAGCCGCTCAGAAGTCTTAGTTCAAAGGATCTGCTACTCATGGACGTCTCAACCATCTGGACGTCGAGGAAGCATAGGCTGCCCCTGACATGGTGTACGGTATGTTTTTAGTTAATGGCAATACTGCATTAGTTCTATTTAACTCTAGAGCAACTTGTTCTTACATATCATCCAAGTTTGCACGAGAGCATAACCTACCTGTAACCCCACGTGGAAAGCCTATCATCACCAGCTCACCTTTAGGAGACCTAAAGTGCACCCACATCTATAAGGGAGTGAGTCTTACCATTGAGGGTCTTATCTTTAAAGCCAACCTAACCCTGTTACCTTCCATGAGCCTAGATGTCATATTAGGTATGGATTGGCTAACCATTCACTGAGGTATCATATCATGTTCACCTAGATACGTCCAAGTGACCCACCCATCGGGCCAGGTTATTAGATGTGAACCTCAGTCCAAAAAGTCCACTTCTATCCTGTGTGCCCTTAAAGCCAGCTCAGAATCACAAAAAGAGGAGATGATAGTTCATGATGTGCCTGTGGTCAGAAACTATCTCGATGTATTCCCTAAAGAATTACCGGGTATGCCACCAGATCGTGATGTGGAGTTCATCATTGATCTTTTACCGGGAATAGGACCCATTGCCAAGAGACCCTATTGCATGTCAGTGGATGAACTAGCCAAGCTCAAGAAACAGCTTGATGAGCTCATATCAAAGGGGTATATCAGACCCAGTGCTTCACCCTAGGGATCCCCAATTTTGTTTGTTAAGAAGAAGGATGGCTCGATGAGAATGTGCATTGACTACCGGAACTTGAACGCAGTCACCATCAAGAACAAGTACCCTCTGCCAAGAATCGATGATCTGCTTGATCAGCTTCGAGGTGCCAAGTATTTCTCCAAGATTGATCGTAGATCTGGCTATCATCAGATGAAGATTCAAGAGAGTGACATCCCGAAGATAGCTTTCGTGACTAGGTATGGGCAGTATGAGTTCACTGTGGTGTCCTTTGGACTCACGAATGCTCCTGCATACTTCATGAACATGATGAATAAGGTTTTCATAAATGAACTGGATAAGTTCATGGTAGTATTCATTGATGACATCCTTGTCTATTCACCCACCGCTGAAGAACATGAACATCATCTGAGAACTATGCTTGAGAAACTAGCCCAACATCAGTTCTATGCAAAGTTCAGTAAATGCGAATTTTGGCTACAGAAAGTTACCTTCCTAGGCCATGTACTATCAGCTGAAGGTGTCATAGTTGACCCAGCCAAGATTGAAGCTATGAAAGAGTGGGATCAACCCCGTAATGTGATAGAAGTCAGAAGTTTCTTGGGATTGGCTGGATATTACCGTCGGTTCATCGAGAACTTCTCCAAGATAGCCCATCCAATGACCAACCTTCTGAAGAAGACTAAGGAGTTTGAATGGATGCCCAAGTGTGAACAAAGCTTCCAGGAATTGAAACAGAAGCTTACCACAACTCCTATGCTAGCATTGCCTGACATCGGCAAAGATTTCATGGTTTATTGTGATGCATCCCATCAAGGACTTGGTTGTGTATTGATGCAAGGTGGAAGAGTGATAGCATATGCTTCGCGATAGTTGAAAGAACACGAGAACCGTTACCCAACCCATGATCTTGAGTTAGCAGCAGTTGTGCATGCCTTGAAGATCTGGAGACACTACTTGATAGGCAACAAGTGTGATATCTATACAGATCACAAGAGCTTGAAGTACTTTTTCACTTAGGAAGATCTAAATATGAGGCAACACCGATGGCTAGAGTTGATCAAGGACTATGACCTAGAAATTCACTATCATCCAGGAAAAGCTAATGTAGTCACATATGCTCTTAGTCGTAAGAGTTACTATCACACTTTGATCACTAAATCCGTACCACCTGAGCTCAAGGAAGAGATTGAAGATTTCCAACTTGAGATACTACCGCATGGCTTGTTGAATGAGCTCCACATATAGTATGATCTCACAGATCATATCCGTCAAGCTCAGAAAAGTTGTGAAGAGATCGAATATCTCCATAGTCTGATGAAACTAGGCTACAAGACCAACCACCAGGAAGATGAACAAGGAACCATCTGGTACAAGAATAGGATCTATGTTCCATCTGACCCAGTACTACGAGAGGAAATTCTGTCAGAAGCTCATGATTTCAAGTACTGTATTCACCCTGGAGGTTCAAAGGTGTATCAAGACTTGAAGAAACACTTTTGGTGGAAAGGCATGAAGACAGACATTGTGGGACATGTGGCACGATGTGACACCTATAATAGAGTCAATGCTGAACATCAAAGGCTGACAGGATTGCTGAAGCCTCTTGACGTTCCCGAGTGGAAATGGGAGAGCATATCCATAGATTTCATAGTTGGATTGTCCCGTTCACAGAAAGGCAATTATTCCATCTAGGTGATTGTTGATCGTTTAACCAAGATTGCTCACTTTATACCAGTTAAGACCAAGACCGATGCTGAAAAATTAGCAGATCTATATGTTGAGCATATTCTCAGACTGCATAGAGCTCCCTCTAGTATTGTATCTGATCATGGTCCTTAGTTTGTGTCCTGATTCTGGGAAGCTCTGCACAAGTCCATTGGGACCAAACTCAATTTTAGTACCACTTATCACCCATAGATGGATGGATAGACAGAACGAGTAAATCAGATCTTAAAAGACATGCTTCGCGCTAGTGTACTGAATTATGACTCTAATTGGGAGAAATGCCTACCCTATGCAGAGTTCTCTTACAACAACAGCTACCAAGCCAGCATCAAGATGTCGCTGTTCAAAGCTCTGTATGGCAGACCTTGTAAGACACCTTTGATGTGGTCTCAACCGGGGGAAAGATCGTTCTTTGACTTTGCTAAGATTCGAGATGCCGAAGAAGGAGTTGCCCAAGTAAAGGAGAATTTAAGAATTACCCAAAGTCGATACAAGAGCTATGCTGACAAAAGAAGAAGAGAACTTGAGTTCAATGTGGGAGACTTCGTCTATCTCAAGGTATCCCCGCTATGTGGAACTATCAGATTCCACGTGAAAGGTAAGCTTGCCCCTAGATTTGTTGGGCCATACAAGATCCGTAAGAGAATTGGAAAACTCGCTTATAAACTTGAGGTACCTGAGGAATTGGCGGGTGTACATCCCGTATTCCATGTCTCATAGCTATGCAAGTATTTGAGAGTGCCCGATGAAGTGATCCTAACTGATACACTTGACATCCAGAATACTCTCGAGTATAAAGAGTATCCTATCAGAATTCTGGGTAGAGATACCAAAGAGACCCAAAGCAAAACTATTCCTATGTGTAAGATCCAATGGAGCAATCACACTGAGAGAGAAGCAACATGGGAGAAAGAGTCTGACCTCCGGATACAATATCCTTATCTCTACGAAGGGTACGTTACGCTTTAATCTCAGGGACAAGATTCTATTAAGGGGGTAGACTGTAACAACCCAAAAATCCACGCACCAAAAATCCCAACTACAAATTTTTTTCTTCAAAACCCCATGTGATGATGAGTGACATATGTAGGAGCAAACCCTAAGTGTTGCATTAGTCGTAATCCAACTAAACAAACTCATAAGTATAGCATGTCACTTGTTGTATATGTGTGTGTTTAAAACCCCTAACACATACATTCTTGCATGCATTTTAATTCTAAACAAGCGAGTTGCCTTTTATTGATCTTTTGTTGTGCAAATAAACGTGACTACTTATAATTAATTTATTATGCAATAAATTAATCACCTAAGTACCACCTAAGTATGTGGGCCCCACCAACCAGCCCTAAGCTCCACCCTTAATCAAGGTGCACACTAGTACATGAAACTAAATAAATCAAACCCTAACCAAATTGGCAACAAATAAAAGAGAAAGGAAAACAAAATAGAAAAAGAAAGGAAGTGGATGAGGAAAATGGAAAAGCCATCTGGCCCAGCTTGGGGCCTGTCCATCTTCTTGGCCCAGCTCGCCAACGGCAATACTAGCCCAAGCAGCCGAGTTGGCCTAGCCTGCCTTCTACCACCAGCCGACCCAGCTCGCCCTCCCAGCTTCGCTGGCCCACGCACACAGCCCATAGGCCTAGCCAGCACAGGCCTTCCTTCCCTTGCTGGGCCGATCAGCGGAGTAGGTCCAGCTCGCCCTCGGACCCTATGTGCTCCAGTTGCTGGCCTAGCTCGCCCTCCTAGCCTCACTGGCCTGCTAGCGCTCGTGGCCTAGCAAGCCCGATGACATCACCTTCTCCCCGCGCTGGCCAATGGATGGGACACCCTCGTCATCCCCCTCCTTGGTCCCCTCCTCTGCATTTAGAAAATAGAGCACATGTGTCGTGGGGGAAAATCTGATGCCGCCTCAGCCCCTCTCTACCGTCCGTGCCCTCACAACCATCCACAAGACCCCATTGGATGGGTGCCACGCTGGCACCGGCTGCTCGATAGGGTCACGCATGGTGCGTGACCACTGCCACATGAGCCAGCTCGCTGTGGCCATGCCATGCACCTGCCCCCTCCCTATCCCCTGCCTTTTGACCAAGGAGCGTGAAATCGGTTTCACCATCGCACTCGCGGCCGCGTCGCGACCCTAAAGCCCTAGCCTCGACGCGATCATAGCCCTCCACGCGCCCCATGGCCATCTCTAGCCGCTCGTTCCACGCCATGGCTGAGCTTCGGCTATAAAAGCCTCGGCCCTGGTTGCCCTAGCGTGTTCCCATGCCCCATCGCCACCTTGTGGCCATCCACTGCACACCCGAGCCAAGAGAGAGAGGGGATAGAGGAAGAAGAAGGAGCACCGAAGCTGCCCGATGTCGCCAGTGTCGCCAAAGTGGAGGACGTCACCCTGAGCAACCATGTCGACACCGCTGCTCGGCATGGCACGGCATCATCTCGACACGGCACCGCCCTAAAACTACACCACCTCGCCAGCAAGCAAGCTTGGTGAGTTCCATTGCTGAGACCACCCCTAGCCCAACCATGACCAACGTCACGATGCACACACGAGCATGCGATCATGAAAGCCATGGCGACATCGAGCCAATCGTGCTCGAGCACGGCCCTGTTAGCGCACACGCTCACTGCACACGCACGCGCACGCCGATAGCACCTTGACAGGATTCGCCATGCCGATGAGCACATCACGCGCCCCTTCTTGAGGAAAGGGGTTCGCTGCTACGCCGCCTAGCTTGCATCGTTCACCACTGGACAGCCGCCATTATCGAATCGAGCCACCACCGTGTGAAAGGGTCGAGATGGCAACTAGAGGGGGGGTGAATAGTCCTTTTTAAAACTTAATCATGTTGGCTAACCAAAACAAGTGCGGAATTAAAACTATCGGTCTAGCCAAGACTACACCCCTCTATCTATGTTTACTAGCACCTTGCAAAGATACTAATCAAGCAACAAAGGTGCCAGGCTAGCTAGAGCTCACCTTAATCGATTCTAGAAGCAAGGTCACACAAACCTATGCCACTAGTACTTTAAGCAACAAGGGAGCTCCTACACATGCTAGTAAGCAAAAGCACAAAGCCAACTAAGCTCACTAGCAATGCTTAATAACAAGGCAACCAATGCCAAATTAGAGAGCGCAAATACTTAGCTACACAAACTTAAGTAATGTGACTAACAAGGTTACACAAACTAAATTAGCCACGTAAGGGAGCTACTTCTATGCTACACAAGCAAGAAGGTAATTAGCAAGCTACACAAGCTATCTAATTACAAGAGCAACAACACAAGCTCAATATATATGAAAGTAATTGTAAGCTTGTGTAACAGGGATGCAAACCAACGGAAAGAACAATGTTGACACGATGATTTTTCTCCCGAGGTTCACGTGTTTGCCAACACGCTAGTCCCCGTTGTGTCGACTGCTCACTTGGAGGTTCGGTGGCTAATTGGCATCACCCACCAAGACCGCACGTCGGGCACCGCAAGAACCTACCCCAAAGGTGAGGGTAGCTCAATGACACGCTTTAATAAAGTTGCTCTTCGCGACTCCCGCGGGGCGAGCACAATGCCCCTCACAAGCTCCTCTCCGGAGCGCCGCACAAGCTGACGGAGACCACCACCAAGTCGTCTAGGAGGTGGCAACCTCCAAGAGTAACAAGCACCACCGACTTGTAACTCGATCACCTAGTGCCACTCGATGCAACCTCACGATGCAATCGCACTAGAATCGCTCACTCACACAATCGGATGATCACTATCAAGTATATGTGAGTTGGAGGGCTCCTAAGCACTCACAAGCATGGACACAAAGTCCCCTTAGGTGCTCAGCACCAGCCATGGCCGAGGGCCACTTCTATTTATAGCCCTAGGGGCTAAACTAGCTATTACCTCTTTACTGGGCAACGGTTGGGTCGACTGGATGCTCCGGTTGTGTTGACCGAACGCTGGACCTCAACGTCCGGTCGCTCGATGATAGCCACATGTCACCTGTGTTCAACGGCATTCTTCTGATCTCAATGGTCATCTTCTGACCAGATGCACCGGTAAAACTGACTGGACGCTGAAGCCCCAGCGTCCGGTCGTTTCTAGTAAGCTCCCCGAGGCGTATTTCTTCGACCAGACGCGTCCGGTCCACCTTGACCGGACCCAGACCAGCGTCCGGTGCAATACCCTAGGTACTGTGCCGACCGACCAGTTCAACCGGACGCACGCTGCCAGCGTCCGGTCGCCGAGCGACCCAGCGTTCGGTCAATAGACCAACGCCAGCATCTCACTATTACACATGACCGGACGTGTCGGTCCCTTAGAGGTCCAGCATTTGATCACTGTATAACCAGTGACACTAACTCGTTTTTACTTCTAACTTCTCTACCCTTGCTCTAATGTGCCAACCACCAAGTGTATCACCTTGTGCACATGTGTTAGCATATTTTCATAAACATTTTCAAGGGTGTTAGCCACTCAACTTGCCACGCCACTCGATCCTAGCGATGATGCAAGGTTAGATCACTCGAGTGGCACTAGATGACCGATATGCAAACAAGTTTGCTCCTCTTAATAGTACGGCCATCTATCCTAAACTCAGTCATAAACTTCTCTACACACCTATGACCGGTGAAATGAAATGCTCTAGGTTATACCTTTACCTTGCGCATTCCATTCCATCTCCTCCAACGTCGATGCAACACATGCACCAACATGATCAACAATGATATGATCCACTTCATATCATCACGTGATCATATTGGTTTATCGATCTTGACTTTACTTACTTTTCATCGTTGCCATCGTCTATCGGCGCCAAGTCTTGTTCAAGCTTCATCGCCACGTGGTCCATCACTCCAAAGCCTTCGACTTGCCCTTCACGCTTGCAACCGGTCCATCAAGCCAAGTCTTGTCTTGATCTTCTCCACCTTGATCACATGACTCAATGTCATGTCTCAGGTGCAATGAGCTCCTTCATCATCACATGTGTGAGCTTTGCAACATCTCCTAGCTATTTTCACCTTTATGGCATATGTTGCTCACACACATGTACCTATGGACTAATCACCTATGTATCTCACATAAACACAATTAGTCCACCTAGGTTGTCACTCAATTACCAAAACCAAACAAGGACCTTTCACCATGGCCAAAGCCACTAGGGGCTCTAGAAGTCCCTTCGACCTACCCGATGAGCCCGCTGGAGCACCGTGATGCTCACACGCACCACAAGTCCAGCCTTTGCCGCTGCAACCGTGCCATCCCCGTACATCGATGAGCTCGAGCAGGCATCGCTGTGGCCAGACCCCTAGGGAAACTTTGGCCACCACAATAGCCCCACCATTAGAGTCACCGTACATTGGAGAAGCCGTAGCACCACTCGAACGCACCCCTCCGCCTTCGGCTAGGCTCACCGGCGAGGTACGCCACCGGTGGGAACACACCGCTTGGAGAAAGGGAAAAAATTTCTTCCTTGGACTGCCCACTCATACACCCGATGCACGTAGAACATAGAGAGATGAGGAGAAAGGTGGATGTGGTTCACTGGAAGGAGAAGCGGTCCACCATAGACTGGCGCATGCGTCCACCATGGACCACGAGCTATGGACTCGAGCCTGGGCCGAAATCCGGAAGGTGCCGTGGCACTCTGTGCCGAGGCCACGTGGCGGGCTAAGCCCGGCCCAAATCTAGCCCTGTCTAGGCCCACCAAAGCCTAGTCGAGACCCAATCCGATTGACCGTTGACCGGTCAGCGTTGACTATTGACCGAGCCCACAAGTCAGCGACACAGAGCTGCTGGACCCACTTGTAAGAGGATGAAACAGCCGAGACGATGTTAGGATGATGTCATGATGATGTCAGCTACTGACGTCAGCAACTCTGGCCCCACCTGTCAATGACTATGATCCGTTGACCATTGACTTGCCCGTTGACTTGATGTTGACTTTGACTGGACCCAAATGTCAGCGACATAGAGACTCTGGGCTCACATGTCAGGAGGTGACGTCATGCTGATGTCATGATGACATCAGCGGGACCCACCTGTCAGACACGGTTTAGCTCTGATGACGTCATGCTGATGTCAGCATGCCACGTGAACCTGTCATAGTGTGACATGTGTTAGCCCTGAATTAATCAGCCTTAATTATTTTCAAAGATGATTTAAACTTCGGAAATTCATAACTAATTCATACGACCTTAGGAAAATACGAAACCAGGACCAAAATTCATCTAAAATCGAGCTTTACGCAATGAACCCATGATTAAGTGCATTTGACTCTTTTGAATTTTCATTGCTTCTTTGTGCTATTCTATAGACGTCGCTAACGCGACTAATTCGATCGTATGTAGACTCGGAGGAGAACCAGACGAACGAGGATCGTGAGTACCATGAGGAGTGCGGAGACGACTACACTGAAGGTGCCACATCCCACCCAACCTCGTAGCACCTATTACGCATGGCTAATATAGAACTGCTATTGCTTTACTTTATTATTATATTCACACTATGATAGGACTCGCATGGTAGTATGCTTACTTGATGGCCTTTACCTTGACACAGCCTTACCCCTGCTTACCCTGCTATTAGGCTAGACACACGCTTGTTGCTATATTTCATTGCTTATTACTTCTACTATGCTTGTACTACATTGATGCGTGGTGGAAACTAGAGTTATCTAGACTATGGGGAGAGTGCTGCGTGTGTGACTTGGGTGCGTAGAGGGTGAGGGTTGTGTCAACCAAGTTGGAATATACGATGAGCCTGGGGCAAGTCTTGTTGCAGGGTGCTACCTAGGCACCCCTAGAAATGGATACCTATGGTGGGTAAATGGTATATGAGGTGGCCCTGGGTGTGAACCTGTGATGGGAGGAGCCCGGGGTGGAGGTGCTGTGGTGGCACGGTAAATGGAAACCCTGATGAAGACATTCTAGCTTAGTCATCCCTAAGGACTTACTAGTACTCAAATTCACCGGGAAGCCTTGCGTATCACTCGCCCTATATGGTGCGGGACGGCCGGACTACTTGGTAGGATATTGCCACTACTGCTAGGTTGATAGCGGACAGTGCGAGGGAGGTACGGGGCGCGAAGGATCCCCCCCCCCCACCCTTCCGAGACTTCATAGAGACCTTGTGGACCCAGCTCATGACTCATAGTTTCAGCCACCATAAACTAGACTTGGGGTGTACTAGGGTTGAATGGTAAAGTGGCATTATCCTAGGCTAGCAAGCGGCCGGAATCAATCCAGTTGACGACGGTCAGCGAGGAAGGCGGATCTTGTGATTATGTAAAACCTCTGCAGAGTGTATGGTTGATCGATCGATACATATGCTGACTTGTCGGCTATGGACCTTTCCTGGGTTTCGCTTAAACTAGATAGTGAGATGAGTCCTTCTCTTCTTCCCCCGTGAGAGAGTGTCGGTCGTAGCTAGGGGTTACGGGCCTTGAGACAGTGCTAAGAGGGAGTCGGCCTGTCGACTGAGCGATGGTATAGTGATGGTGTGGAGATGGTGATATATCGATCCTAGGATTGAAACTTGGCTCTGGACGAAAATGGGGTGGAATGGGTGTGGGAATGGTGTTAAAAACTTGACCAACTATTATTAAACTCTTGATACGCTAATACATAGGAAACCCCAGCCTTATAGGTTCCTTTTGATTATATCCAACTTGCATCCAATTTCTACAAAGCAATGCTCATAGGGTGGGAGTGGCCAGTACAAATCATACTGATAAATTTTGACACACAGGTTCTGCTAAGGAGTATGGCTCTAAAGAGTTTGATGCTACACTTAGAATGTTATTAGGAACAATGTTCATGTTGACCATATTGCCTAATTACAATTCCAAGTAATAGTTTGACTTGTGTTGACCCCTGGAGCTCTGTTGTTTGAATGTTTAAAAAGTACAGCTTAGAGTGTTTGCATGTCTGAGCAACCTAAAGCAAAGTTGTAGCAAATTATATAAGAAACAAAAGTTATTTTATGACCAACTCATGAAAATATGTGGAACAGTCTCAAACATAGCCCACAAGTCAGATTTGAGGGCTGATTCCTGGTTCCTTCGTGAACACAAGGAGGACTAGGACCACCTCGTTGATGAGGCATGGTTGCATAGGGACATGACCACCTAGCTTCAACAGAGGGTGGCCGAGTTGACTCCCCTTGCCATGGAGGCTGACAATCTTCGACGGTGGGAGGCCGAGGCCCATCGGGATGCGAAGGACGCCGAGAAGTCTTTTGAGGAACTATCGGAGAGGGCGTAGCAGGACGAGGAGGAGGCCACCAGAGTGTGGAAGGAATAGGATGAGCTGCTCCAACGGGATGCCAAGACCCGCCAGTGGATCATCGACCTCCTGGCCGAGGCCGAGAAGGAGCGGGATCTCAGGCTAGAAGCTGAGGAGAGGTCCGCAGCCCTAGAGCAGAGGGCGAAACTAGACACCGAGCTAGGTCACCCGACTTCACAAGGAGCGAGATGAGCTATGCCAGACCATGGAGAGGCTCCACTCGGAGCATGGTGTGGCCCACAGGGAGCATGACCAGGCCATCCGAGAGCATAACGAGGCGCAATAGAGGATCAGCTCCCTCTAGGCCGAGCTTGGAAACGCAAAGGCCTAGAAGCTAGAGGCCAAAGGCGCTGCTGCCAGACTAGCCACGAATCTCATAGAGGTGAGGAGTCTTCTTTAGGCGAAGAGCGATGAGCTTGATGTTTTGAAGGTTGCCCTTGGCGTAGTCTGCGATGACCTGTAGGTGGTGCAGGCGGAGGGAACCAGCTCGCTTGTGGCCCGTGCCATAGATATCACGGTGCGGGTGCGCTAGCTAGAGAAGGAAGCTCTTTGCTCAGGGATCACCCAAGCCTTTGCCATCGCCCACTCGCATTACGATGAAAGCATCAACTTAGAGGCGATGAGCCTCGGTTTCACGCCTGGCTATGAAGCCTCCAAGCTAGATAAAATAGAAGCGGTGGTGACTCCTCTTGCGGAAACCCTAGTGAGCAAAGTTGAAGACATGGTTCTCCTCTAGAGGGGGTAGTTAGTCAAATAGGTCTAATGGATATTATCTATAATCTGTGGACAAGTGTCGGTGCTTTTATATTTTGAAAATAGATTCGTAATTTCATTTCGTTTAAACAAATTCGAAATTTCATTTCGTTTGGTTGAACTTGCTTTCTTCCATTTTTGCATTTCAAAAAAGGGGCTCATGCAATCTGCCCCTTCCATTCGTTAAGACCATAGGGCCCAAGGTGTGTAAGAGGGAAACTTCGATTATGCTAGTGAGCAAAGTTACCGTAGCCGTCGGGGCATGGTTTTTTGCAGTCTGACTAGGCACGCTCGATTATTTGTTCCCACAAACCTTGCCCCTAACCTTAACATGAGGAAGAGGTCCGATGCAGCGACTGTTTCAAAAAAAAGGGGGGTTTATACCTTTACTAGCCCCCGAGTGAGATCCGACCCCTTGCGGTTGCTGGGGTCGAATGTCACTGAAGACCGAAGAGAGGATAGCGAAACTACTCTTGTATTCACACTTACCCCTTCCTTAAGATTTTAGCTATCATTCTACAACCATGCATTTGGTCTCCTTGCTGTCCAACCTTCCTTGAGCCCCCGCGCGTGGTGGGGATTCGGTCAAGGGTTAGCTCATTTTTGTGATTGTCGTCCCGTCTGTGGTTTTCACAACCGGAGGGGTTGAGGCGACGTCACTTGCCTCGATGGCTCGAGTGATGCGCTTGATGAGCTTGCTAACGGGGATGTTCAAATGGAATCTAGTCGCGTCGCTCATGATAGGGTCGGCAAAGCCCTCGGGTGGCATTCCGTTGCTCCTTAACCTGCCTTCCAATAGATTCCCCCTCAACGGGGATTCTATGGGTTCGGTTAGAGGCTAGATCAAACAAGAAGGTTGAGATGACCCTATCCGCCTCTATGCAGGTTGGGCAAAGGCTGTTGAGGCTCATCTGCATTTTCTCCCCTAGCTCTTGTTCGATGTGAAGCGGCCTCGGGCCCTTCGTGGGCCAGCCTTCAAATCTCGGTCTCTCGATCTAGGATCAGGTGGTTTGAGCCCCCGAGCCCCTTGGGGTCTGATAGGGGTCGGCTGTGTTTCACGTGTCACCCCATCCTCAATTTCTGCAATTGGAGGGGCTGAGCTAACGACACTTTCCTCGATGGCTCGACTATTGCGCTCCATGAGCTCGCTAACGGGCACATTCGAGTGGAATCTAGGTCCGTCATCCGCTGACGGGATCGGTAGAGCCCTTATGTGACATTCCACTACTTCTTAACCCACCACCCGGTAGATGCCCGAGCCGTTCGATAGGCTCGGGTGGCCCATTGGCCTCTCCTCGACAGAGATTCTGTGGGCTTGGCTCGAGGTTAGAATCGAACGAGAAAGGTCAAGATGTCCCTGTCCGCTTCTAAGCGGGGTCAGGCAAGGCCACTGGGGCTGATCTTAGTTTTTCTCCCCTAGCTCTGTTTGACATGAGGCAGCCTTGAGCCCTTCATGGACTGGCCTTTAAACCTTAGTCAGTTGCCGCTCATATCGAATGAGGCGACTACCGCTTTGTGACGCGACGCGAAGCGTTGAGATGCAGCAATTGCATATGCAACGCTTGGATATATGGGATGAATGCATGATATAATGGAAACGAAGGCGAGGGTCGGTGATGCTACCTTGGTGGCATGAGGGACGGGGAGCTCTTACCAGACATGTCCATGTGGGGTTTGGGTCCGACGTTTGCGACGGGGCTGGTGTAACCTGCACGAGCATCGCAATTTTTTGTTTCTGTCTCTCGACAGCGATTCGAGCCGTTCGATCGACTTGGGTGACCTAACAGCTTCTCCTTGAAGGAGATTCCACGGGCAGAGCCCTCCAAACCCTTCTCGAGAAGGTGGATGCTAAAGCTTGGGGTGCGGGGACAAAGAATTCGATCACGCTGGTGAACAAAAATGACGTAGCTGCTGGAGCGTAGGGTCTAGCGGTTCGACCAGTTTTACTCAAAGTTTACACCCACACACCATACCTTTGGTTTTAAACGTAAGGAGGGGTTGAGTGAAGAGAATGCCTAAACAAGTAGACACTCTCAGCAGCCCCCGAGCGATATCCGCGCCCCTGCCGTTGCTGGGGCCGGAGGCTCGGTAGTGAAATTGATACGTAAAGTAAGTAAATAAGGGTGCTTATCTTTTGGCGTCCGTTTGGTTCCTCAACCCTATCGCTCGGCGTTCGCCTGGGCCATCCGATTGACTCAGGAGGCCCATTGATCTCCCCTTGATGGAGGTTCCATCGTTTGGCCCTTCCAGGTCCTATCTGGGAAGGCGAAGAGCCGCCTGCATGCGGCTGTGGCTTGTTTCTCGTGCCCGGCGTGTGGTAGTGGTGGGCCATGCCCAGGCCACGTCCTGTTTGACCAGGCACCGTCTCGTCGAGTAGGGCACGTCCTATCGGTCAGGACGTGTCCCATCAAATTCCCATCCACATTGAATATGGGAAGGGAGAGAGGTTTTCGCCTCAATCCTTCGCCTTTCTCCAACTGCTGCATCTCCTTCTTAAATAGGGGAAAGGAGAGGGTTCTTGTCCTGTTCCTCCACCTATTCTTGAGCTGCTGCTTGTCACTGGGCGGTTCTTGAGTTCTTGCGTCCAATTTCTCGGGGATTCTTTTCTCCTGTTCTGATAGAGGGCATGGGGTGTTCGATTGGTCCAGTCTTGGCTAATTTTTGTCTGAAAATTTTCCCAATTTGATTGGTGGGGGGAAACCCATAAACGAATGAAGAGAAAAAAAAGCAGTGCCGGTTCTTTGTCGCTGAATGGTGCCACTGCAATACCGAATGGGGGTGCGGAGCCTTTTGCGAGTTCCGGCCTGATTCTTGCCTTTTGAAGTTTTTTATAAAAAAATCTTTTTTTTTGAATGTCAAACGGCCACATGGTTCGTTAATTCTTAAAGTAACATTTCTTGTCGCTTTATTCAAAACCATGTTCTTCTATAATTTCCAGATTAGTTCCTTGTCCGTTTTGATGAACTGGGTTTCCTTGAGGGATTTGACCCACTTGCAGATTCGGCTTGGTTTTTACTTGGTATTTCGTGAAAAGAAAACTTGTATTTGTTAAGCACACTATTTGGATTTTTTTTGTGTGTCCTTGCTATAAATATGAACTACTAAATGATTGTAATTTTAACTTACTAGGATTTTGATGACTTTGATGACGAGCTTCTGGACGAGGATGAAAGAAATGGATATGGTTCTCTGTTCTTGAGTGATCTACAGAAACTGTCTCAGTTCTTGAGTGATCCACAAGATCTCCCTTTGGCCGGCAAAATTGTGAACCGCTCATCACACAGGATTATTTTTCACTGCACCACAATTGGCAACAGCTGCTAGATGGCAAGACGACATACCTCCGTCCGCCAAACAATAACCTTTTTCACGAGAAAAAAGTCTACATAACCTTCCGACTTTTGCCTACGTATCTATTTCACCCGTGAACAATAAAATCATTTATTCAACCCCCTAAACTACTATAAACTAGGCATTTAATCCCTCCTAGCGGTTTTGCATCCTGGTTTTGCCAACGTGGAAGTCTCCCATTGATAGCCTTGCAGGCGGGCTCGTTCGCGGCCAGCCGTGAGGATCACTTGCTTACCACTTCAAAAGTAACGAACCACCCACAATTAGAGTTATACTAAAATCAATTTCCCGGTTATTCTAGAAGTTAACTCTTTTAGTTGCGTGGCTTCGGGTACACTTGTAACAATTTTGACCGCCCAATAACCAATTTGATCCCAAGGAAAACTGTCATTGTTGAATCTGCATGGATTCACTATCCGCATCGCTTGCCGCAAAAGTTTATTAGCGGGTTTACGGCTAGCCACTAAGCTGCGGACCTTGTGGACAAACGCTCCGCGGACACAACCCGCAAGATCCGCAACAACTCTCTGCAAATACGTTCTTCCTAGGTAAACAAGAATTTTTTAGCCACTGTAAAATTATACAAGGCTAATTGAGTGTTCTTAACTTCTGTTTTGTCCTTGCCAATTGGCCGCGCCCACGCAGGCACCGCGGCATGCTGCTGCTGTCTGCCGTTAGTGTAGTTTATGTTTCTCCCACAAAAAAAACTGTTTCTCCCACTTGGTCCTCGTCCTGTATGAAATGAACACAAGGATAGCGGTCTGAAGCAGAGTTCCGAGTGTCATGCCCAACCAAATTTCCTCCAGATTTCATTTGATCAGAATGTCATGTAATTATGTACAGAGGTTACACACATTGATCAGAATGAACTTTCGAATTCCATTTCTTTTTTTTTTTGTTTTTATCATTGCATCCATGCTTACTAGCTTGAAGCCGAAGAGCGCTGCCAGCGGGATGCCGACGAAGTAGTAGCTGCCTATGTTAACGAAGGCGACGAGCGGCTGCCAGCTGGCTCCGATGGCCACGCCTGAGAGCACCGGCTGGATGCTGTTGAGGAAGATAGAGCCGGCGAGGAGGCAGCCTAGCCTGCAGGCCTCCCTCAGTACGTCGTCGTCAGTAACGACAGGTTTCAGGAGAGGAGCATGACATCGATAGCAGCGGCGACGGTACTTGCAGGTTTTTACGGGTCTGTAGCAGGCTTTCGCTTTTGTTGCGGGCTCGGCAGGCTCAAAGGATAATAGTCCACGAACAATTAGCAGCTTAACCGTAACAGCCACAGACAATTCTTTTGCGGGGCGATCCGGCGGGTAATGTTAAGAACCCGCCCCGCCTGCATTTCTACCCATTGATATGCCACGCGTGATAGAAAGGCGAGCCCGAGCCCAGGTACACGTACATCCACCTGCCGGAGCTGAACGGCCGCAACTCGAAGCGTTGGTCCCCTGAAGTCGACGGCGGCGGCGGCGGCGGCGGCGCTTCCCAGGAACCTCTTCTACTTGTCTTTCTTCTTCCTCTGTGCTTCTTCTTCCTCCCGCTTGCTGCTGTTTACGCATTCCAGGGACGCCAGCGCGCGCCAGGGACGCAGCGCGCGGTGCGGCAGCGCGCCCAGGAGGTGCAGGCGGCGCGCGGTGGGACAGCGCACCCAGGAGGTGGCGAGGTGCAGTTGGCCCAGCAGCGGGCCGGGAGGCGCCGCGACGACGGCGTCAGCGGCAGCCTCGGCCGTCGCGGCGCGGCGTGGGAGCAGCCGCACTAGCGGGCTTCTTGCTGTTGGCAACGAGGAGGAGGCAGAATAGCGGTGCGGCGACGAGGACCATGAGGCTGGACTCAAAGTTTTAAATCTTCCGCTATCTGTCGCTATAATCCGCTATAGCTTTTTAAGTCAGGGTGTCGCTATTTGTGTTCATATACAATTTAGCCGCTATATCTTGTATAGTCTGATTTAGCTCTACTATTAGCTGATTTAGAGATACACCGCTAAACACCTTAGCCCACTGTTTAGAACTATGGGCATTGAGAGCCAGGTTAGAGCTGCCCGACTGTGCATGCATGGAGTAAGTTACGATGGCAACATATTTGTACATGGAGCCCCTGGGCCATCCCTCCGTGGCGATGCCGACGATGAGCGAGACGAACGCGCACGCGGCAAGGATCATGAGTGTCACGTCCTGCAGCGCCTCCCAGTCTCCCAGAAAAAGATCAAGAAGCCACGGGACTTCACCGCCTCCGCGAACTATTTGACGCCAAAAACATCCCGCCGGGTCGCGAGCTTGTCCGCGGACGTGGCGAGGCCGTCACTGGAGCTGTGGGCCTTCGTGTACTGCGGCGCCATCGTCCCGCCGTCGTCGCTCCTTACCATGCACGTGCACGCTGCCCTGCGACCAGCCTAAGATATAGTTCTGGGCCCTCGACTTCTGCGGTGTGGAGCGCGGCATCGAGCTGTTGGGTCTCACGGAGCTCTTTGCCGCCGTGGAGCGGCTCCCAGACGACGCGCCGAGGTCTGAGACCCGAGCACCACCGCCTGCCGCAGCCGCCAAGTGTGCGCCGGTCCTGGCCAAAGCCATCGCCCGCCACCCCTGGCCGCAGCAGCCGCCCACCGCCCCTGACCGCAGGCTTGGACCGCTTGGTCGGGCCTCCGGCCATGGTTCACAGCGCGTATCAAGGCTTCCTCTGGGCTCCGACTGCTCCCTGCGCATCTACTCTGCTCATTGCCCCTCCTGCGATGGCGGCGGCAAGATTCGGTGGGACAGGACTACGCCTCGCCGCCGGAGGGACGGGTTGCCCGCACCTCGCCGCCTCGCCTCGACGCCGGCACGCGGGAACGAAGCCTCGTCGCCACTGCGGCTCTGCTCGCGACACAGCCTCACTTGGCCGCTGCTACCGCCGCTACGGGCCGGCACAGCCTCTCGCTGCCGCCGCTCTTGCGCCGTGCGCGCTCGCGCAAGCTAGGAGGCCGCCGCCGGGTCAAGGCGCCTGTATTTGGGTGCGAAGGGGACTGACAGCTGGGCCCCGCCACATGAGTCTCTTTTGCTGCCGGGTTGGAGTGCCAGGTAGGCAAAATCGGGTGCCAAAACCATCCAGGGGTTAATTAAACGGTATGTGAAACTTTAATGTGTTTGTTAGACGATTTTAAAGTTCGGGAGTGGAGTAGTTCTCGTGTGAAAGGTGAGAGGGTTAAATAGACATTTTCCTTTTCCCTTGAGTACAACGATGACTTCCCCTTTAAAATCCCAAAACCTCTTCAGAAGGCACTAGGATAGTAGGATGTCAGGTATAAATGTTGTGGCTTCATAAGTTATTCAAGTGGATTCACTTGTTTATTCCTTGAATTGTTTTTGCTTCAGAATGAAGTTTTTTTGTGTGCTCAATGCAATGGTCTGCCATGAAATTTCATATCATCATCAGTGACTATCACTAAGTATTCAGAAGTGTTACCTTTGTAAAATGTTCTCCGTTGAATACCTGTGATGTCCTTAACTCCTGATCATACCCTGTTTATTGTGTTTGTAGATAAGCTTTCCTCTTCAATAGCAATATAGCATGTGATGATGATATACACTAAACTTTCATTGAACTGTTTGCAAATTGATGTACTTTGCAACTAATGAATAATGTTTAGGTTATATCATGCAGAATCATCTTGGATAGTTACCCATTCATTGAGTCATCCCAAGTCATGGCTTAAACATTCCACTAGTGGTTTTTTAAATATATGTTACCTAAAAACAAAGATTTTGTCTTTCTCACTAAAATAAATCTTATTTTTATGTCCTGAAAAAAAATTAACCTAAATATTGCCATGAACAGATATATGCACCATGTGGTAAACAACGGCATTTGCAGAGTTAAAATATCATGAACGTCAAACAAAAAGTTCAGTGTGCCTCAAACAATGTTGAAAGCTTGGCTACCAGAGACCCTGTTATGGATTCATGATGTTTAGTGCAAGCAGTTTAATATAGCAGTTTAAATCTTATAAATCAACTATTATGCCAGTGATTCTAAGTTTCTAACTCTTACAATCATAGGAGCCACTATCTGTTTTGCTTCGTGAAGCTGCAAAAAATTCTATCATCCAGCAAAAGTAGAAGGTTTGTTTGTACCTAAGCTTCACTCTAGAAACATCATCATTGTTAAATCCTTTGTGCAGACCTAAAAGTCATTCTTTATGCAGATACTTAGTGAACATTATGTGTGCATCAGACAAATGCAAATAGATGGGTCGTGTTTTTACAGAGTTTTCCTTTTCTCGTACTTAGGTACCGTTTAGTTCCACTTCATTTTGCAAAATTTTTCAAAATTTCCCGTCATATCGAATCTTTGGACGCATGCATGAAGCATTAAATATAAATAAAAAATAAAACTAATTACACAGTTTAGACGAAATTCACGAGACGAATCTTTTAAGCATAATTAGACTATGATTGGACACTAATTGCCAAATAACAACGAAAGTGCTACAGTACCATTTCCCAAAAAATTTCACCATCTAAACAAGGCCTTGGTAACTATCTCAGTTATATTGTTCATGACAACGTTGTTGCTTTTTTTCTTCTGCATAAAATCTTAACATGCTTGGCTTGTAATCAGGAAAACCTTGGGCAAATGCAAGGTAGTCAATCTGAGGTCACTCGCTTAATGAAATGTGTGGCAAAGTCCAGAAAGAATTTCTGTCGTCTACAATGGAATAATGCGTACTTCTCAGACCCTGAAGCGTTTTTCTCAAGTGTTGTTTCTGTAAGTATTATCCCAGCTTACAAAAGCATGAATTTTTATTGCCTGATCATCGTTATCCTGACTTTTCCTAGTGATATGCTTATCCAGTTATGCACAAAATAATCATGTGGGAGTGGTTGCCAAAAGAGTTCTGGTACCCCATGGCCTGAACCATAGAGATTATATGTAATGTGTATTTGTTCAAAGGGTCGTATGTACTCTGATGAGTGGGGATGAGGCTGAGCTCTGTTTTATGGCTGGGGCTAGGGGCTTTCCTGCAGCTAGCTGCGGTCTTCATCTAAGTTCTCTGGGTATTCATGTTTGGTTGTTCTCTTGTTCGTGTGGTTTGTATGTAACTTCATAGAGGTGTAAGGGTGTTTCTAAAGTGTGTTTTACTTTAAATTTCTCTTATTAATGCACTGATACACGATTCACCTGGGTATTCTAGAAAAAAAATGTAATGCGTATTTCTCTGGAAGATAAGTCTTAAATAAACTGTAGTACCATAGAATTTTAAGTAGTTGATTATTCTCCATTTATGGTGCTGTAGCAAATCATATTTCATTAATGATGTGCTTGCTTTCCAAGTTAGCCTTGCGGGAATATACGAGCCCTAGAAATAAAACGCGGTCAACTTTTTTGTTTGGTTAATACTGTCAGAACCAAGCTAACCAATACGGCAATACTACTCTCTTCTGTTTGGTCTTCAATTCTTCATCATAGCCGCCGAGCCTGAGCGCCGCACTGCCGCGCCCCGTCCCGCGTGGTCGCGCAGGGACGCAGGCTGTGCGCCCACGCCGCCGGCGCCGGCAGAGCAACGCCCTCCGCGGCTCCGCCCTGTGTCGCTGGAGGACCGAACCTGCTCATCAGCCATGGACGACGCTGTTGGAGAGGAAGAAGGTTCCATCTGAGGCTCTCCACCGCCGCCGCCGCCTCCAGGTCCTCCGCTGGCCGCCGCCTGCAGGTCCGCTGCCTCCCCCAAGTCTGCCGCCCTCAGATCGGAGTAGTCTGCCCTCAGCAGGCCGCCGTCTCCGCGTGTGTCTGCGACTGCGAGCTGCAGCGGCCGGACTCCTTACGAGTTCCCCTTGCTGTGGATCAGAGGAAGGAGTCTGGGACTGGGGAGATCTCGTCGCTGGTTCCAATCCCTGGCCAGAAAGCTGTCATCGCCAGCTACGGAGCTCCAACAGATCTCCGGCATGTAGGCTCTGCCTCCCTCCGTCGAGGTGCCCCCTACAACACAGGGGCAGTCCGTCCAGGTTGTGATCTGTAGCACAGGCACCCGCCGTCATCCTCTAAGTCCAACCCAAGCACTCGCAGCCGGCATGTGCGGAGTCATGTCGTCCCCCTGTCCGCCGTGCTCCAAGCCTTCGGCGCCCTGTGTGGAGGGTCAGCCTACACACACCTCATCGTCCGGCCACTTCGTGCAGCCGACGTCGTCTCTATCATCCACGTCGTGGGCGGATCGCAGCCTTGCCTTCAAATCATGGGCTCATGGTAGATGTTACCGTTGTCTTGCCCGTAATCACTAGGTGAGCTCCTGCCGGGACTCCTTCCGTTGCATCCGATGTCGTCGTCCTGGGCATAAGGAGCGACAGTGCCACCTCCGATCCCCCATCGGCTGAACAGAGACCTAGCTCCCCTTCCCAGCGTAATTGTCTCCATGATGCTCGGAGCTGGGCAGATGTTGTGGCTTCGTCTCCACCAATCATCGTCCTCGATGTGCTACATGTGGTTGTCATTGTCGCGCCAGAGATGCTTGAGGAGGTGGTGCACCCACTCAAGGTTGAGGCTTCGACCATCAAGTTGTGGCTTGCACGGATGGCCAACCACTTGGAACGTGTAGAGCCACCAAACAAGGATCCCTTTATTACAGATATGGCTGATCGTTTTGGTCCTTGTTCTCCAGTTCGACATGTTTCGGCTCCATCTTTCTTGACTGCTTGCACGCCGACTAGGGATCTCATGGTACCTGATGAGAAGTTGATTACCAAGGCGGCCCCAGCCAGTCGAGATCTTCCCGTCACCAATGCTGCGGACGTTGCTCCAAGCTGTTATTTCCACCGGAGAACTTACCACTGCAAATGTTGCTGGGCAATCAACCACTAATATTTGTGACCCTCCTATCATCGTTGAGAGAGCATCAGAGCCCGTAGCTAACTCTGTTTTGCTGCACATGGGATCTCCATTGAATTTGGCCACATGGAACATGATGTGTCTTCTGAAGATATTGTTATGGTGGAAGATGCATCCGACGAAGACGAAGATGAGATAGACACAGATAGGATAGCTGAGGACCCTATTGTTGCCATCACCGCAGCAGATGGATCCACTCAGTCTATTGATGATATCAGGATAGAAGAGCCCAAGGCACCAAATGATCCACCAAAGGAGGACGTGGACACCATCGATTTGAAGATCGAAGATTGTACAGGCCCTCCTGTACACGCACCACCACTGATGACACCAGTGATGAGACGCCGACGCAAATCTTATGAGAAATCATTGGTTCGGCGAAGCACCCGCCTTGCCAAGAACAAAGTTCTAAAAGACCTAGGGATTATTACAAATGACGGGAAGCTCAATGAGAATGCAATCCTAGAATATGCAGAATGCATGAAAGAATTGTTGCCACCGGATCTCCTCGAGTCGCTCATGCGTACAGAAGGTCTTGCTTTCTGGGAGGTTGTAGCGGGGATCTCTTTGCCTTTTTCGCTAGACTGCACTGATGTTGTCGAGGCTTACTCCTTTTGTTGTTAGGTTATTTTGTTGTTGTTGTGGTTGTTAACCTTGGTGGGTGCTTTGGGTTGCTTGCTTTCTTTGTTGTAGTTGTTGCCTTCGTCGTCATCGTTGGGGATTGTTGATACTTCGTTGTATTGCCCAGTCTGGATTTCTACTTTTTAATATAATCGGCAGCTCTCCTACCTGATTTGTTTAAAAAAAATACGGCAATACTATGTTTCTCATTTACAAAGCGCACTCATTATTCTGCATTTGTGGCTTTGATAACAGTTTTGCACTGAAAAAGTGCGTCCCTTGGCGCTGAAGCTGGCTTTCTACAAATGAGGGCTCTATCCTTTGAACTTGGCATCCCGTTGCACGTGGCACTTGTGGACACAACCGTGAACAGTAATGGGACTGTGCAAGTAAGGTGCTTTGACTTCTTTATTCAATCAGAATCAAGAGTAAGCACAAGCTCAGGACCTCTCGGTTCAACCAGAAGTTACTATCTGTCAAGCATTACTGATAACCATCCAGAGCAAGGAAGGGGTAGCAACTCAGTCGGCTGGAAGCTTATTATCGTCTGGTCGCATGCCTTTGCTGACCTTACTGAGTAGGAATGGTCAATGTGACATTCTTTATCGCAAGTGAACAGTTCTGATTATGAGGCAGCCTCTAGTGAATGGTTCTAACAGGAACTCTGTGTGTGATAATATGGATTTAGCTTTGCTCGGTTTAGACAACCTTACCTAAGGGGAAGAACATCCACCCCTTGCGTCGCTCGTCAATCGCTACGGAGGGGAGTTAGCTCGAGGCATTAGTGATAATCTACTCTAGTATGGGTGTTTGATTGTGCATCTGCTTCGAAATTGTATCTGGTTATTACATTTGTTGGTCCAAAGACAAGAGATACTGCGGCAGCATCTCCAACAAGTGTAACCAGACCCAGGAGATTACGCGGGACCAGGATTGATCCGATTCCGCTTGTGGCTTTGCCGCACCCTTCGTAGAGCAGGCCAGTTTATATGATGAACAAGAGTGCACCTGTTAGCACATTAGACGGTACAGGAAATGAAAATGCTTTCTCACTTCATATGAAGGGAGAAACATATCCGTCGCTAACTTTCTTATCGAGTAGATATACATATATTGTGCAACACAAAATAATAGTAGCATATGAAACAACCATGCCATAAACAAAATTTTGGTTGTTAGTGAACATAATGTATGTCAGTTCTAAGTGCAAATTTGTTGTCCTCTGGTTCAAAGCCAAGGAAGGTATCGGTGTACTCCTGTACGGGAACATCTCTTTTCTTGTGGAATATGAGCAGAAACATTGACTTGCGATACATATAGACTCCCTTTTGAATAGCCTCATTTGGTATTGATAGTCACATACACTATCTAGCTGCATCGTATCGAAAGGAAAACCACAGTGTACTTCTCCCTGTTTTATTTGAATTTAGAAGCAGGTACATTCAGTTAGCTGGAAATGAACACCGTAAACAAGAAGGCTTATGTGAGAACATGCATGATAACTCTCACTCTAGCCTCTGGATGCAGTACTATTTCGTACAGGACAACAAAAGCAGACGACTAGTTTACCATATGCGGCAGATATTTACCTTGAGCACCTCTTGCTTGTCTTACTTCTTCCTTGAATTTTGATGTGAAGCACTGCATTAGAAAGAAACAACAAATTGATTCTCGTGGATCTAGTTCTAGTGGGATGATTGTGAGACATGATACTGTTAAGTGTAAATTTAGAAAAAATATGACATACAGAAAGAACTTTGTTAGAATCTAGTAATTACATCAATCTTTTTGTTCCCAATCTCATGAATATAAATGAGAAATGAGAGAGTAGCTTATAGTGATACAGTTTTGATACTATATGTGACAATGTCATAAAAGGACAGCAAGAGTACAGTTTTTCAAGTTTTTTTTTTTATCTTGTCCGTTTAAGAGTACAGCTTAATACTTTCCCCCCATGGCCTTCCTAGATCCATGTAAGTTATCAGACTCAAATTTTCATAAATAGGAGACAATTTTAAGCTGAACATGATGCCAACAGGAATATCTAAAGCTCCTACTTATATGAATAATGTCAGAATACAAATGAGGGTGGAATTCCATTACAACGAATTAAATAGTACATTTGCAGACCGTAGCATAGCTCAAGAAGTGTGGAACCAATCTTAGACGAATAGGGGCAGGCACTGTCATATATGAACTGCAGTTTGGTTTTCTTTTTCAATTTGTATGAAGTCAGGCTAAGCAAAATTTTGAATTCTTAAAATTCCTTGCCAAATTGCAAGCATGCCATTTGGATATGTATAACTAATGTTCATATTAGCCAAAATTTGGATATGTATGGAACTGATAATGATATTATTTATTTACTAACTGGAAGCTTTGGTTAAGGATAAATAAAGATAATTAAAAGACACCAACCTCATATTTACTAGACCTCCATTATGATAGCTCATATTCAATAGGCCGCCTTCTTTTTTATTGAAGAGATGGTGGAGACAGATGCATAGAAGGGGTTGATAGCAGCAGGGAACAGTGAGTAGGGACGGACCAGTTCAGACTTCAGAGAGTGGCTTGCTGCTTGTGGCACACTGGCACGGGACTACGTACGTGAGGACGTAGACATGCGCGCGTCGTCGGTCATGGACCCCTACGGCCCTACGCCATCACTTCACTGTGGCAGCCCAGCAGGGCCGGACCGTACGTCTTCCCCATCTCCTTCCCCAGGTTGCCTCCAGCCGCGGGAAAAGCTCCCAAGCCCCGGCAGCATCGGAGAAGTGGCGGAGCCGCCTGGGCCCTGGGGTGTCAGGACCATGCTCGGATGCTCCAGATCGCCGGTGACACCGCCTCACCCTCCGTCTGCCGTACCGCCCTCCTCTGTCTACCTGTCGCCGTCGCTCATCGTCGACGGCAGCCGCCAGCGGTGGTCCGGTACCAGGGCAGGCGCCGGCTACCAGCTACCGGCCGCCGCGTAGTCTATTGGACTCGGAACGCGCCGATCGCAGTTGGGCCGGCCCAACAAAACGAAGTTTTTTTTTTTAAATTCACATTATTTCTCTCAACTTTTGGGAAAGTCCGTTTTTTCTCTCTAAACTCTAAAACTAGGTAAACCACTTCCCTGAAAATTTAAAACCATTCCTTTTAACTCTCTGACCGGTTATAAACGGTATTTAAATATGGTTTTGTCTTTTTTTTCTTTTTTTTATTTCAGTTGAATCTTTGAAAAATCATACTAAATCACTGAAAAATCTTAAAATAAAAAATTTATTTTTGTTGGACTCCACTTGAGTATTTCTACATAATGAACATATAATATGATATGATTTAATATAAATTTATTTGTTGTAGCTTTAGATTTATGCTTTTCTATAATTAATTTATAGCTGTAGTTTCTATGATCCAATTATGGTGAAATTTTTTGGTGGGCTAATTATTGTACTTGAATTATAGTAAAAATTTCATACTCATTAAATTATGTATAACTTAGTTATAAATTTATAAATAGTTTAACCATATTTATAAATGGAAAAAGTTTATTTTTGGCACTCCAACTATGGCTGCAGTTTATTTCTAGCCCTCTAACTCGAAAACCAGACACGCACAGTCCCTTAACTCTCAAAACCGTTTAAAATTGACCCTCGCGCCCATTCAACAGTGGTTTCAGCCCCAATCAATCTGCCACGACCACGGTTTCGGCCCAGTCCTCGTCCCTTCAGGACTGTTGCGCGGTCAACGAACGAGAACAGAGAGGGAAAGAGAGAGAGAGAGTGTGCGCACAGGACAGAGCAGAGCGGAGGGGGCAGAGGGCACTGGGGTGCCGCCGGCGGTCCTGGGGCCTCGGCGGAGCAGGCTCCGACGTGAGCTGGGCGGCAACGGTGCTCGACATGGAGGCGGCGGCTTGCAGCGGCCCAAGGAGGCGTCTGTCTCGGCGCGACGGCTACGAGCGGGCATAGCGTTCCTGTGGCCTCGTCGCGTAGGGCTCCGTGGCCCGTGCGGCTCGGCGCAGCCCCCAGTGCCGCGTGGTGGGCCTCCTACGTGACGGCGCAGCGGCTCTGGCGCACCGTCGGCCTCGCGTACCCCACCACTCGCCATTGACGGCGGATGGCCGAGCTCTCCCCACCGCTCCGGGCTGATGGTGACGTTCTTTCGGCAAGGTCCCCGTCGACGGCCGCTCATCCACCGCTGGCGTGCCGAGACGCCCGACCACGCCACCGCCACCGTGGCCTTGCTAAGCCTCTCGTCCTCCTCGTCCTCGTCCTCGAAGGGGAGCTCCCACTGCTTCTCGGGCATGGAGCGCTGCAGCAGCACGATGGCCTCGAGCGAGGACTCGAACTCAAACTCCGTGTCTAGCTCCGGCGGCGGGTCCGCGGGTGGAGGCGGCAGCGGCAGCGGCGGGGCGAGGGCGAGCGCGGGCGCGGAGTGGTTCCTGAGCGCTCGGATGGTGTGCGCGCACGTGGCCGGCGAGGGAGGAGGAGGAGGCGCGGTGCGCGACGACGGTGAGCTTGGGCGCGAACCGCAGCGACGGGTGCGCGTCCGGGGGTGCGAGGTCGGTGGAGCCGAATGAGGTGGCGAGCAGGCGGTTGCCGGCGCTCAGCCCGATCACCGCTGGCGTCGTGGTCATGGCGTCCCCTTCACCTGCGCACGTCGTGGCCGTGCGTGAGTACTGAGTACGTATGTATGTAGCAACGCGAATGACGAGGAAGAGCCGGCGGCACGGGACAGCAAGCAACAGGAAGTGCGTGCAGTAGCAAGCGGGCGAAGACGGCAGCGAGGAACAACTGAACTGAGCTTACTAGCCTCAGTGGAGGAATAAAAAAAAGACAAGTGGAGGCAGAGAAGCTATGGCCACCACACGCCCGCTGGGAGAGAGACGGAGACTGACGAGGCGAGGAGAGAGAGAGGGAGGCGCTTGCTGGCCCGCTAGTGTTTTACTACGAGGCCGCAGGAACGCCGTGCCCGCTCGTAGCCGCCCTCGCCTGCCGCGCCGCCGCGACTGAAGTCGTCGTCCCGCCTTGGGCCGCTGCGAGCCGCCGCCTCCATGTCGAGCGTCGTTGCCGCCCAGCTCACGCTAGAGCCTGCTCCGCCGAGGCCCCAGGACCGCCGCCGGCGCCCCAGTGCCCTCTGCCCCCTCCGCTCTGCCCTGCTCTCTCTCCTTCCCTCTCTGCTCTCGCTCATTGACCGCGCAGCAGTCGCGAAGGGACGAGGACTGGGGCGAAACCGTGGTCGTGGCGGATTGACTGGGGCGAAACCGCTGTCGAATGGGCGCAAGGGCCAATTTTAAACGGTTTTGAGAGTTAAGGGACCGCGCGTGTCTGGTTTTTGAGTTAGAGGACTAGAAATAAACTGCAGCCATAGTTGGAAGGCCAAAAATGGACTTTTTCCTTTATAAATCTATAACTAAGTTATTTATAAATCTATAACTAAGTTATATATGATCCAATAAGTATAATTTTTTTATTAAAGATCAAGCATACAATAATAAATTCACTATAAAAAATTCATCACAATTAGATTATAGAAACTGCGGCTATGAATTAATTACAGAAAATCATAAATCTAATAAAGCTACAGCAAAACATTTATAGTAAAGCATACTATATTATATGTTTACTATATAGATCTATTCATATGGAGTCCAACAAAATTAGATTTTTTATTTTATTATTTTTCAATAATTTACTATGATTTTTCGAAGATTCAGCTGAAATAAATAAAAAAGAAGAAGATAAAACCATATTTAAAAATCGCTTATAACCTGTTAGAGGTAAAACAAATGGTTTTAAAAATTCAGGAGACGATTTTTCTGGTTTTAGAGTTAGGAGGAAAAACAAAATTTCACAAAAATTGAGAGGTAATGTAGACTTTTTTTTAAACGATCTGTTGAATAAGCCTGTTTATTTAAATTTATCAGTCGGTTTATCAACAGTATTTTACTCTCCTCGTAAAACAGCCGGCCAACGTCTCTAAATCAAGAGACTTTTACCTCTGTACCATTATAAAAGATGGTCGTTTCCCACATGCCACTAAAAAATTGAGCCGCACCCATACGTCATCCACCTAAACTTTCTTGTATCCCAGGCCATTCCATCCACTTTGCACTCTAACGGAGGGAAACGGCATGGAGAAAAGACCTGCTTGCCCTGAGGCCATAGAGGCGGATCAAAATCACCATTGTCCTTCTGTGCCACTCCATGGCCGAGCTAGATAGTTGTGTTGGCGCAAAAAAAAACTGAAGTATGTACGTGATGCATGAACATATGAATTAATGTGCATCTTTTTTTAATGCCAAAAAAACTGGAGTATGTACGTGATGCCAACACAAGAAATGAACACAATATATAATAATAATATTTAACACAATATATAATAATAATATGGTTCATAGACCAACATTTGGTCACTGGTTTTCAACGCATTAGCTAAAGTTTTTAACATGTCACCAGCATTACAGCAGGCACATAAGTGCTTCATCCAGACATTAAGTTCTAGTTAAGCCAAAATGAAATGATGCCAGCAGGCACAGCAAACAGCAGTAGCTCATGTACTACTCATCCAAAAGCAGGCACCAGGCACAGCTTTAGCAAAACAGCCACAAAAGCAAATGAGGCCAAAAGACATCCCCACACAACAATCAGGCAGACACCTTTCATTCCAGCATTACCTTCTTGCTCCTGGTATTTGAAGCTGGACTGGCTGGGCTTGCTGGTACAAGGGGAGGCTTCTTAGGTGTCAGCTTCTTCTTCACTGCTATCTTCTTCCTTGGTGAACTCTGGGGCAGAACAACCTCCAATGGTGGTGTCTGCACTGTTGCAGTTGATGCCTGGAGGGAGACTAGTTCATTGGAACCAGTTCCAGACCTGTTACTATCAAATACCAGTTATTGGAACAAGCTTCATTACAATGGGAAATTGTAGAACTATAGGAAAAACATACCTGCCAGATAGGGTGTTTGGAGTTGTTGATGGTGCAGTGCTAGCTGATGCCTTCTTTTTCTTGGAAGTTGTTGAAGAAGATGATTTGCTCTTCCTCTTCTTTTCTGCAGCATTGGCCACTGCCTCATTGTGTGGGAATACCATCCCTGTTGATGGAGTGGCCACCACAAGGCTAGTCTCTGTATTGGTACTAGCTGCTTTTTTCTGCCTTTTCTTTGGGAGACCTCTGCAAAAGACAATTATTAATAGAAAATGTAGTTTAGTTAAATGATAGTTTTATTTATGTAGATGTATTTGATTACCTTTCTGCCTCCATTGCAGCTATGTCTGCTGGATCCCCATTCTTGCAAGTGTACCAGTGATGCCCCAATTCATGGCATATGGGACACTCATGTTTTTTCTTCTTCTTCCCACTTCCTCCCTCCAGAGCCCCTTTCATCCTATTTTTCCTTCTTCCTGCTGTTGACTTAAGCAATGGAGGGTGCATGAAGAACCCATGTGTGGCTTTGGGCCACATGGACTTGTCAGGAATACATGGGACAGAGCCTGCATAAGCTTCTTTGAATTTCTGGATAGAAAAGTACTCATCTACATGGTCTTCTAGTTTTGCTCCAGGAATTGAAGTGATGTACGCAATAGCATGTTTGCAGGGTATTCCTGACCCTTGCCAAGCATTACATGAACATGTTCTATTACCTAAGTCAACCACAAACCTAAATGAACTGCCCCCCTTAGCACAAACTTCTGCAACACCTTCAAGTGAGCTTGTGATCACTTCTATGTCAAGGTTGAAACTGTCTTCTCTCAGCTTCTTCACAATATGAGGTAAAATCTTGCCTTCAAATGTCCTTGCCACCCTCTTCCTATGATTCCACTTGATTAATATCTTCTGTCTAATGGTGTCCATCAAGTCATCCAGGTGCTTCCCTTTCTCAGGCTTTATCCAATTATTGAAGGACTCAGCCAAGTTATTAGTGACATAGTCCACCTTTGAACTAGTGAAGAACTGGCTCCTAGTCCACTTTTTCTTGTGAGTCTCTTGGAGATATACCATAGCCTCTGGTTTGGCTTGAGCCATTGCCTGATAGTGTTTATTAAACATGTATGGGCTCCATGAATATGCAGCTGCCCATAAATGATCATCAAAAATCTTTCCACTGTATCTCTTCTTGAAATTTTGTACTAGATGATACATACACTCTCTATGTTCACATCCTGGAAAAACCTCACTAACTCCATGCATCACTGCCTGTCCACAATCTGTACTGAAAGTAAGTCCATCTGGGTTGCCTATTGCTTCCTTCAGCCTCTCCATGAACCACACCCAATTCTCATTAGTCTCTGAATCAATGACACCAACTGCTACTGGGAATATCCAGTTGTGCCCATCTACTGCACAGGCAATGCACAACTGGCCCCTAAACCTCCCAGTTAAAAATGTACTATCTACTGCAAGATATGGTCTGCAACCTCTAAAAAAACCATCAACAGAAGCCTTCAATGCAAAAAATAGCCTATTAAACCTTATCTTGTTGTTGATGGTGTGGTGATCAATGACAAAAAAAGTACCAGGACTGCTTTCCTCTAACTGAGCCTTAAGTCTAAATAGGTTATCAAAGCTTTTGTCCCAAGGCCCATACAGCTTATCCATGGCAAGGTTTTTACCTTTGTACACTCTCCTGTAGGGCACCCAGATCCCAAATTCAGCATTCAACTTCTTCTGCAGTTCTTTGGCACCCAGAGTCCCATCTTCCTTCAGCCAATCAATCACTTGATGACACACCCAAAACTGTGTGACTCCTACACAGACTTCAGTCCTCCTGGCACTCTGACAGTCATGGCCAAATGGATTCTTCTTCACCTAAAAAAACAGTCCTTACAATCATTAGGCCCTAAAAAAATAAATGAATGTACATTTGGTAAAACAAAATACCTTTACAGTACGCCCATCCTTGGTAGTTGATGCATGAATTCTCCACCGACAGCCCAATTCTTCCTTGAAACTGCAGCTTGCCCTAAACCTCCCTGTGTCACTAGCCTCAATGTCATAATGGATCTCACGTCTCACAGCATGAGTAGCTACAGCCAATCTAAAAGCATTAATGTCTGAATACACAGTGCCTACTGCCATAGGAGGGTCCTTCTTATCATAGTCAGCATCAGGCATTTGTTCAGGCTGTTTATCTTTAACAATATCATCTACATCCTCTATTTCATAATCTTTCTCATCATCATGATCATCAACATCAGACTCTTCATCAGTGTCTGATTCATAGGCCTCAGGGGTAGCAGGCTGTCTTGGCTTATGAGGATTGGAAGGTTCGGGATAATCAGGACCAAGGTCGAGATACAATCCTTCATCATCAACACCCACATGCTCATAGGATGGATTTGGGTTTTCAAGTGATTCATGTTCAGGCACTACAGACACACTCCTGGGTGTTTTTGCTTGGTTCAGCTATGCTAGGACAGTGGACTGAAGGGGTGACTGGGGCTTGAACAGAGTGGGCATTGTCACCAAACTCCCAATCAGAAAGATGAGGCTCACTAGTTGGGCTAGTATATGCAAATGTCAAGTAGCAGCACTTCGAAGCCTTGTTTTTGGCAAACATTTCAACCAAGTCTTGGTCTTTGCAGACTTCAACATGGAGCTTACTGTCCAGACACAAATAAAACATTCGAGCTACATCACCATGCGTGGGAGGACACTTGTCGACAATGGACCCAAACAAATCTCCGAAGTTAGTCCGGTCAGCATTCACAACCATGTCCAACGAGTACCACCGACCACGCGCATTGGGAGCAACAATCCGGATTTCTAGGTTGAAGCTACTGTCTGCGTCCATCTTACATAGGAGCACGCAATTTTTGGACACACTAAACATTCAGAGTAGAAGCCGTGTAAATTTCCTCATGCAAATAAATTAGCTCAAGCTAGAGGAAATACGTTGAAGCTTAAATCATTAGATAAAGATCGTAAGAAAGGATATTCATTATTGCATCACTATAGCTTGACAATGACATGCATATTTATCATGACTAAAAACCTGTTGCCCTACTGCTTACCTGCATGAGCAGACGAACAGAGTACACACGAGCTCCAAAAATCGACGCCACAAGCACCTGGGATGGGTATTCTTGCCTCCCAGCCGCGACGCCTCTAGGGTACTGCCACCGCCGCTGCTCACCCGCCGCCGCTGCCGATCCGAACTCCGCCGCTAGGGTTTGGGGAAGAGACGAGAGAGAGGAATCGAGAGAGAGAAGTGAGATGGCGGTCAATGCCAGTCAATTTGCCCACCGTATATGCACTCCAGTCTCAAGGGGTAAGATGGTCAGTTCTCCTGCTCGGTCCCACATGTCAGACCTGTCAGATGTTACAAACCGAATAGAAGGTGGACGGAATGGCATGGGGGACAAGAAAGTTTAGGTTTTAGTGGCACGTGGGAAACGACCATCTTTTATAATGATATAGAGGTAAAAGTCTCCTAAATCAAGCCCGAAGCCTCAAACTTCAGCTTCCTTTCTTCCCCGCAAAGAAAGAAGGCAAATAGTTCTAGCGTGAGAGGCGGAGTTGCGGTCTTGCGGAGAGCATCGACGATGCAGAGCAGCAGCATGAAGAGGGAGATCGGCGAGACCCACGACACCCTCCGCTTCGGCATGAACGCCGGCGTCAAGGCCGACCTCGCGCCGCCGCACCCGCTCCAGTCCACCATCCAATCGGTAAGGATTCGTCGCCCTCCTCCGTTTCCCTTTGTCGGTGCCCTCGAAACCCTAACGCTGAGCCTGGGATCCATGTTTGGGTGGGACGCGCTCCCCCCGTACAGGAGACCAAGTTCTGGGCGGACAAGAAGAAGTTCGGGACAGATGCCATCTACGGATCCGCTCTCAACATTCGCAAGGATCTCGATGCCCAAATCCTCTCCAGGTTCTTCACTTTCCCCTTTGCGGCTGTTCTTACCGGAAAATAAAATTTCCTTCCATCAATCCGTTCGAATTCAATTTAGGAAGTAGTTAGTGGTTGATGGGAGCACTAAAAAAATGCTCATCTGGCTGCTGGAATTGACAGTCCCGAGGGAAGTTTAGGTGAATTCCTGAAGCTTTGTTACCTTCCTCATGATATACATAGTCACATACTAGGAAGGTCGGCACACTTTGCTGCACCCATGTTTGTTGGCATCCAAAGAAAATTGATTTGATTACTTGCGTTGTAGGTTGGGTAGCTTAAGAATAAAATTGTGTTAATGCATGTATTGTGTACAGCTGTTCTGATATTAATTGCATATTTAGTACTCCATTCATTCCAAATTATAAGACGTTTTAGCATTTTAGATACATAGATTTTGCTATGTACTTAGATATACATTATGTCTAGATACATAACAAAAACAATGTATCTAGAAAAGCCAAAACGTCTTATAATTTGGAACGGATGGAGTACTTCGGTATTAGTATAGCAGTAAGTAAATTCATACAGATCACAATATAGCAGTAAGTATAACAGTACTTTTGAATAGCTTCATTTTGTGTGTGAGGTTTTCTGTTAAGTCTTAGTATCGTAAGTACCACTTTCTCACAGATAAAATACGCACGTTTGGTTGATAACTTGATATTCACTATAAAATGGGTCTCTGAATGTCTAGACCTTTCTCTTCTTCAATGTGCAATCATATGTTGCAATTCAGCAATTGTTTGTGTTCATCTGGTCCTTCTTAGTTCTCACGCCAACTGTGAATGGACGAAAGAGGGAGGCAACTAAGGAAATAGGAGTGCGCCTTTTATTTCATTTACCTTCATCCGTCGACAACTTAGGACATTTAGCTTAAATTGTTTTCTTGGTGATTAACCAGTTTAGCTCTCTTGATGCCTTGCTGATGGATATTCTGTGATGCCAGGTTCCAAAGGCCCCCTGGTGCTTTGCCGTCATCTCTGCTTGGATATGAGGCACTGACAGGTTCCCTGGATGATTTTGGATTTGAAGATTATCTTAACAGTAAGACATTCTATCATTTGTTATTGATGTGTCATTTCCTTCTCTATCACATGTATAAGCATTTTCGCAATAGTTTATGACCACCTTAATATTCTTAGCCAGAGAGTGCTGTTGTTTTTAATCATCTTAACCTTCTATAATTCGCACTAATTTTGTTGTACTTAGGAAGACCCTTTGAAGTAAAACTAATTTATCCGGCTTAATTGAAAGTTAGGAGTTCCTATAAATCAGGAGTAGTAAATTTACCAAACCAATTATATAGCTGTTGGATGAACTTTGAGTCTTGGAGAGGTTATCAGTAAGTTTTTTTGTTGGAGAGGTCATCAATTCAAGAGCCTTCAGATTACATGATTGTTTGCTATTGTTTTACTTGATTTAATGATGTATGTACTAGGAAAAAGTGTTATATGCTTTGTAACACAGTCTGACCTGAGCTTATCTTTCATAGCTATAAGCCTACAATAACTTTCTTTGTAGTTAGGATCAGCATCTTTGATAAGTGATAAAATCTTGTGTTTCATTTGTCAGTGGTCATTTGTGCTTACTGCTTTATAGTATTTTATCTATGTATATTTTGGTCAGACGCAATTAAAGTATAGCACTGAACTTTTCCCCCCTTTGTAGTATGTGGGTATTTTTCCTATTGCCACAATTGTCTTTGAGTTGTGCTAATTTCCTTTTTCTGTTGGCTTGCAGTGCCTCAAGATTCTGACAGTTTCCGTCAACATGACATGCACCACGGAATGGAGGTTCGCCTTGGTTTGTCCAAGGGACCTATCTGCCCTAGCTTCAATTGTGGCAGAATGTAGTTCTGCTGCACGTTCACCTCTCAGTCCAGTACTTTGGTCAATAGACCATACCATATTAAGATGGTGAAATATGATAACTGGTAGCTTGCATCTGTTCAATGTTATGTTTCAATGAACACCGAATTTAATATTTGTCCAGTTTGAACTTTGGCACCACCGGAAAAGTACCCGTTCGGCTTACCCCATATTCGGCTTGTTCGGCTTCTTTTTTCAGCCGGAACAGTATTTTTCTTTCACAGCAATTCAGCCAGAACAGTGTTTTTTAGCCAGTTTTAGCCAAAATTCTGCCAGCCGAACGGGGCCCAACCACCTACTTTTTTCGGATTTCCTTGCCCCTGCAAGCCCAGCGACCCCAAATTTCTGTTTGTTTGATGTGGGTTGTCCATGGTTGCCAAAATGTTTGTTCTCTAGGGCATGGTTTTATTTTGGGACACAAATGGAACACATTAAGCATGCAGTCGATTCCTTGATGTACCTCGGTATCAATCTTCACAGGGGCTTAGGTCGTGCTGAGACTGGTTAAACAACGCTACTGCAACCAAAGCCCTAATATATTTTTTAGTTGTGACACATCAGAGATGGGGTTTGGATCATCCATCTTCAAGGAAGAATACTACTGTGGTTTGCAGCATGATGGAATTGTTTCGAGAGTCCCAGTTACTGAAGGCTTTCTTTGGTTAGTTGCTGTAATTGATATTTGCATTGGTACAAAACTACAAATAGGGTTGTTGAATAGAAATTTTATTTTACAATCCATCTGGGAGATTAAACTGAAAATACAGACTTCAAGTGGAAGGCTATGGACTTGCAACGCCACCTATTTGACACGATGAATGGTTCGTAGCATTCCAACACAGACATAATAAAAGGAACATGTGTCATTTTATTTGGCCAGTTGCTGGATACCAACAGTTAATCCCAACATCACAAATTAATCTGTCCATTATGTTAACTGTAATGTTGGTGCTAGCTTCCTGATCACTGGACTTGTGATCAGCATAGAAGATAGTCAAATAGGAAGGTCGCTTAGACAAGATCACATATGTGGCAGGATAATTCCCATTTGCCCACTTAGTTTGATTCTCATCATTTATCCCCTCCCTCACACAAATATGGAGGAATTACAAATCACGGCATGTACTCATGCAGTGCACAGATTTTGTTTCCTTCCCTTCACCTGTATGGTAGACATGGTATTGGCTGATGGCCTCCTTCACTTCACTTGTATATGCCAGTTGTCAGATATGCTACAGACGTACCTGATGTTTGCGCTGCAGCCTGCAGGTGCCTGTTGTAGCTTGTTCGTCAGGCAAAAGCGCTGCTTGACGAGGGGTGTGGTTTTGGGTTCTTCCATATCGCTACCTCTGCCGGAAACGGAGTCCATTTGCCAAGCACTTGAGCAGCAGCAGCAGCACTGCCTTCCTTCACCAAATTCGTACCCCCAAAGTATTCGAGCGACAACAGCATATTGCCGAGATGAAGCAACTCTGGGATCTCTGGGAACAGTGGTGTGTAGTAATCGATAATGTAGGTCATTATAGCTGTGAGACATTGACACAAGGTAAAATTTGCATTGTTCTGGTAGAGCTAAGCGATACGCTGTTAAATACGTGCACTTTAGTACTCCAAAGTCCAAATGTGCCATAGTAGTTTAAACGGAGCTTTGGACATGGTTGGCTGGTTGGCGATTCAGCACAACCAGCCTGAAATTGCTTTGGAGAACGAATGTTTACCGGTTTGCATTGGCCCTGTTCGCTTGAGCTTATTCAGAACTACTTTTCAGCCATGGAACAGTATTTTCCTCTCACGACATTTCAGCATAAGTCAAATTTCAGCATCCGCGAACAAGGTGGATATGTTCTAATCCCAACCTAGTTTATCCTTGTGAGATTAAAATTTAGCTGCTCTCCACATAGCAGAGTGTTAGCAATTTTTAGAACATAAATGCACTTGAGATCTTTTTTTTTAGGGAGTGGAATCAGTGCATATAAATAATTTTTTTTGAGCAAAAGTGCATATAAATAATTGACACGTTACATGGTGTGTATGGCCCAATAAAGTGTGATATGTGATAAATTCAGGCCCAATCAATCTGTCGACGGGCTATAAGAAAGGTCGATAGCAACCGCCTCAACAATAGGGCCCGACTGGAGGATGAACTGATGAAGCCCAGGTAGATGATGCGTATAGAAGCGGAGTGGGGAGGCCCACTCGCGCAGCGGCGCCACTGCTAATCATCTGTTTACCACCCGCCGCCGCCCTCGCTGACATCGATTGGCACCGCCGCCGCCTGGCAGGAAGGTAATCCCTCCACCGCTCTCTCTTCCCTCTGTTCCTCCCTCTCTCTGTCTCTCAGCATGGGTTTAGCCTCGGCCTCAGGGTTTAGGCACGGGTTCCAGCTATTGTACTTGCGGTCCAAATCTCACCTCCGCCGCTGCGCCTTCCCCGTGGCTGTGAGAGTGAGACCGGAGTTTGGGGGATTTGGTATAGACTCGCAACGAGATCCATTGCCGGCGACGAGCCCCAGCTGGCAACACCCGCCGGCGACGCACCGTGAGCCGCTGACGTCCTGTTGAGTCCTGGACGCTTGCACGCGCGCGCGACGAGCTCCGTGTTGAATCCTGTGGGGTTCTTCCTTCTGGATCCCTTTTTTTTTATCATTGTTGGATCCCATTTTGATTGCCTGCGAACTAGGGGCCGCGTGAAAATCATCCGTCAACCGTACCTGTTCTGCTGTGAGGTATTCTTGCTCATTGAACCACAACCACCTACTGTTCTTCTCTGTCGCAGGGGCGGCGGAGTCCAGTAACACTTCCTATCCTCATGTAGTTTCGGTCCACGGATATTAGGCCCAGCAACAAAGGGACTAGGGCACCTGCTGCTGCTCCTCGCACCCGCACACGGCGCACGCACGGGAGTCCGCTCGTGGCTCCTCCGCCGCCTCCACGCCACGCCGCCATCGGCCGCTGGACGGCCAGAGCGGTGGTGACCTCCTCCTCGCCAAGTCTCTCGCTGCAGGGTGGGAGCAACCGAGCGGCAGCTGGCAGCCACGTTTCCCTTCTCCCTCCGAGTCCGGCCCTTCCTCAATCCCTCTGGAGTCCGGACTCTGGTATTTCTCTCGATCCCTCACCCTCTGGTAGGAGAACACTAATCTACGCATAAATAGAATCTCTTTATCTAATTCATTTGTACTTGTAGTCTTGTGGATAGTAGACTTGTATGTCATATCTATTTTAATTGGATTGAAAATTGAAAGTGCAATCATGAATCTAAAAAATCACAAGAATTGAATTCCCGTTTGAAGAAGTTATCTAAACTACCTAGTAGTAGTACTGGTGGTACTGTAATGTTACATTCAAATTAGAAATGTTTGCTCAATATTTAATCTTCGTTTTTTTGTCCCTTTTTGAATTTACATTTTCATCTTATCCACATCCACGTGTAATGTTCTTAACAATTGTATTGCATTATTAAACATGTAGTTCAATCGTTGTATCAACTAGAAAATTTTTCTTTGTTGGGTAGTTTTCGCCGCGGGGTAAAGGCGGGTATTAGGTAAATCCTGGGTCCACAACTGTGTGTCCCAGTGGTTACAAACCGAATGTTTTACTTCTTTATCAATTGTACTTGTTTCTAGAATTGGTACTTGCCCAAAAAGGCAAAAACTATTCCTCACCTGACGTTTGTCCTGATTATAGGAATGATGTGAGGGCAGTATTTTCTGCTCGATTTTTAACTGTGTAATCTTAGAGGAGATCCATCACTTGTTGGCTTATGTATCTCCACCCAACTAAGCAAACCTTCCTGCTAGGCTGCTACTGCCGTTACAATTTTAACATAACCTTGTTATTTATTTAAAGTCCAAATTACTCCCCTCAATTTTGACATATGTCCTGATAACCATCTAAACTAATATTTGGTTCAATTTACTCACTCCAACTGTTTCAATTGTTCCAATTTACACCTTTAAAAGATTGGCACATCCGTCTATCCTCAGCAACCTTCTTTTGTACCATTGGTAGTATGAATTGGTGGAAGCATCGGTAGTACTATAAAATTGGTGGAAGCACTGGTAGAGTGAATTTGTGGAGTCACATTGTGACTGCAAGAGCTGAAACATTTGGTCTTTATTAGAACTGCCTCTGTGATCTGTGAATCATCTATTTGAGCAAGTACGCAAAATATGTTGATGTTGATGGTCAGATTAATTTGATATGTGAGTGCGAGTTGTATGCAGTGGCCAGCACTTGTCTTGCCTCTGGTATCAGATTATGTTTCATTTGGTTACAGTATTTGGTTTTCAAGATTTAAATTCACAGTACAGCCTTCCCTTTGAATAGAGAAATATGTGGATGATTTAATTTCTTTCTTTGGACTCAACTTTAAATTAGTTAGGTAGTATTGTTTCTATTTATTTTTGGACTGATAGTTGAACTAAGACCTTGCATTTTCCTGAAGGGTATTTTAAAAAGAATGTTTATACACCCTTGAATTGTTGCTGTTGACATATACTTCCAATTCCAATTGAACTTGTGTTACCGTGTAGTAATTAAAACATTATAGAAACGATCTTCTGACATGGTTCACTTGTGTGCAATCCTTAGCTAGGAATAAATGTCAGCCAGATCCTATGCATAGTCTGAACTCACATTGGAGTAGTTCTTACTGAATTCCAACGTTGTCCCTACCTTTTCCTTGATCTTGCAGATATAGGGCAGAGTGTTTTGTGTGAGACTACCAAAACTTGAAAATGAACAAGGGAAAGATTTTTAAGCTTGCTAAGGGATTCAGAGGAAGGGCGAAAAATTGCATAAGGATAGCAAGGGAGAGGGTGGAAAAGGCACTGCAATATTCATACAGGGATCGACGCAACAAGAAGAGAGACATGCGATCTCTTTGGATTGAGCGCATCAATGCTGGTACACGCCTCCATGGGGTATGCATCATTTACATTCGAGGCTCATTTTCTATTCTTAGCCCAAAGTTTCTTTTCTTGGTCACGCTAAAACAAACAATTCTCAGAAAACACCAGCTTTGTTCATCTCATACAAGTAGAATAAGCTGCCAGAGCTTTGAATCGTTCCAAATGTAGACGCTGCAGTGCCCATGCTTATTATAGCTTCTTAATTGTTTGTCCAGGTGAACTATGGCAATTTCATGCATGGATTAATGAAGGAGAATATCCAACTCAACAGGAAGGTACTCTCAGAGCTGTCAATGCACGAGCCATACAGCTTCAAGGCTCTTGTCGATGTATCTCGCAATGCATTTCCCGGCAACAGGCCTGTTCCTGCTAAGGAGGGGCTAGCAAGCATTCTGTAAACGTTTCGTTCCCAATAATTAGGTTACATCGACATCTGAAAGTACCTTTCTGCTTGTAACGTAACGAGGAGGTTGTCACGGGCATTGCACGTGTTATTCCCTGTTTTTTTCCTCGTTTGGTGAGCTGTTGGGACATATCTAATTACATGTTTTGTACCTCATGCCCCTTACTTTTTAGTTTTCTGAAGAACGTGTTCCATTCGCTCATGAAAACTTTGAGCAGAATCAACTGTAGATTACGTTTTGTGCTTCGTTGATGGGCTTAGATTCTGGGAAGAGGCCAGAGTAAGTAGCCACTCATTTTCAAGCTCATGGAAAATGTATGTGGTCTGATACTGCAGAACGCAGCCGCGGAGTAGGTATTTTCCTACTGAAAATCGTGGCATTATCACATCTCTTAACGGCATGTTCATTTTGGTTTATTCGCTCGTATCTGGCTTATAATTCACGACTTGAATAGTGCTTTTCTCTCACACCAAATCAGTCAGCGGTACTTTCAGCCATGCTTATAAGCCAATTCAGCCGAAACGAACATGCTGTAAAAATTCGGCCCGTGGGCTGCCTCATCGTCTTCTAGAAGAATCATGGCCCCCTTCTGAAATCGTGGCATCATCACATCTCTTGCATTATTTTAAGCTCTCTCTCTCTAGCATGGAAGGTTTTGCGCGTTCACATAATACATTTAGGCCTTGTTTGAATACATGTGTATACATCTCAATCCACATGTGTTGGAGTGAAATTGAATAGAATTTAGTTTAATTCCACTCAAATCCACTTGAGATGAATACACGGGCATCCAAATCAGGACTTAATATCATGCGAAACCTTTGCATGAAAAGGTTATTCTCCTTCCTTCACATTTCTTCTGATTTACACACTTTCTCTTTGGTCATTATAATTAGCTCTTCTTGATATAAACCTTTTCCTTTTTCGGCCATATATATCGCCATTTCTAAATTTGAAAGGTTTTGACTTTTGAAGGATATCAGTATATCACCATGTTTTCATGTCTGCTTTTTAAGTGCGTTACAATTAAATATATTGTATTTAGGGCATGTTTGGTCGTGTCGTCTAACACCGTTTGCCTATCGGCCAGCTCCCCAAGTCTTGGTTTCGATCATCGACGGTCTGGATTGATGCTAGCGGAGGAGCTGCATGTCAGGCCGCCAACCAAACACACACTTGGGTCTTCGTTTTGGTCCCAGTAAAGGAATGATCGCACCGTCGTCAACCTTAGGCCGAAGGCCCTTGCCATCTAGTCCGTCTCCATCACATGGGACCGGGAAGCTCTGAGTGAGCTTCGCGTGTGAGACCAATCAGTCTGGTCGTCACTGGTGTTAGGTAGGTCGATGACCATCTCAGATGGCCCAAATGAAAGAAAGAGAGTCTTCCTCTCGATAATCCTCGTTGTATTTGTCTGTGCGGCGTGTATGGTCCGTCGTTCGATGGGCTTCTATCGTACCCCGTTGTACGTGAGCTGCATGCAAAGAAATCTGCCAATGACAGGCTGCCTGAAGCTGGTCAAGGTTTGAACGAGTGGAGACGGGGCAATGCTAGGCCGGCCGACGGTACCGTAGCAATGCATGGTCCAAACAGCTTAACTGCGCAGCTTATGACAGACTCGAGACGTTTTTGGGGTACCACCCCCGCTACACGCTAATCTGGACCCGGAAAAGCAGACGTGGGGGCTGCTACGTGCTACGTGCTACGTGCCTACTCGGAGTACATCACAGCTTCACAAGACTGACATAAATACGTAATGTGGTACCAAAACTGACCAAAGAGGCAGAGAACAGTTGCCATTCAATTGGAACATGGAAATTCTACAGAAGGTTCAAAGGAAAAAAACAAATTACTAGTAAAACAGAATGCGATGGGAAGGAAGATACGTCCCTCTAGCCTCTAGCGATTGGATGGACCCTAGATCCTACTTCTTCGGGTCCCAAAATAAGTGTCATTTTAGGTTCTGAATAGGTCAAACTTTCTTAAATTTGACTAGATTATAGAAAATATTATCAATATTCATAGCTCTAAATAAACTTATTATAAAAATATATTGAACAATAAGTCTAATAATACTTATTATGTACCATAAATATTAATGATTTCTTGTATATCTTTGGTCAAAGATAAAAACTATTTGACTTCTCGAGAAGTGAGAATGACACATATTTTGAGACGGAAGAAGTGGTTGGTAAATGGACCATACAAATGACTTAATGGCTGCACATTTTGTGGTTTTACTTTATTTTAATTAGTCCATGAAGTTGTGTGCTCCTACATGGCTATTGATTAACATCAAGAGAGCTATGTCTTAGAAATTCAGAAATAAATTTAGAGCCATCACAACTTGATGTGTTTACTTTTGCTCTCTCTAATTTATTTATATTCAACAGCGATATTATATTCTTGTAGATAGTTTCTTATCTTTGCCCAAATGAATAAACTTTAGTTAATGATTACTCTATATACCTTTCAACCTCTATTCATGGAATCATATGGGTGGTTGGTTCTTTAGTCGCTCCTAAAATTTATGTCACATCGAATGTTTAGATACTAATAAAGAGCCATTAAATATAGATTAATTACAAAACCAATTACATAGATGGAGGCTAATTTTCGAGACGGAATTTTTAAAGGCATAATTAATCTATCATTAGCGTATATTTACTGTAGCACCACGTTGTCAAATCATGGACTAATTAGGCTTAAAAGATTCGTCTCGCAAATTAGTCATAAGTTATGCAATTAGTTTCATAATTAGTCTATATTTAATACTCCATGCATGTGTCCAAACATTCGATGTGACAGAAATTTTAGGAGTTCCTGTAGGAACCAAACAGCCCCATAGTGTGGCAGAATCGTCTAAAATAACATATTTACGGAGGCGCTTGTCTTCCACTAGACAATAAGCACCCTGAAGGTGAGCTACATCAGGCAAGTTCTAGTCGAGCACACCCCATTAAAGAACCTGAAAATCCACATTTTTCAACATGATCATAAATGGGAGAATAAAGATTACAATATTTTAGCCATTTCTTAAATCACTTTTCGTGCATCAGTCAGAGTATAATATTTATTGTTTATAACAATGGAATATAACCATGTTATCAGAGTTTCAGCGAAAATAAAATCATTTAATGACAAGTCAAATATTAACATGATGATTCGTTATATACATCATAACAGGTTATAAGTTTTTTCATTGTAAAACATTTTAGGTGGAAGTTTCAAATAAACTCTATGTCCGCAACGTTAAGGAAATCCTCGCTGAGCCCTACTAGGAGGTTTCCACACACTCGTGTCAGCTCCACATGTTCCTGTCACCTGCAACAGGGTAGAACAAACCCTGAGTACTCAATTGTACTCTGCAAGACTTACCCGTCAGGAGGAAAGAAAAGACTTCAAGGATATGCAAGGCTATCTAGCTTGTGGGTTTATTGCATCTGCAGGAAGCAGTTACTAAGCGTGCATCCTTATATTCAATTTCATTAGCAGTCATCATTAGTTCATTAACTAACCATTCTATGTAAGCACATGTGCTACTTTAAGCAGGATGGTAAGCAATCAGAATCATTTTACCATATTTCATATTTCAGTTCTTACTATAGGTGCTAGACTGTAGACAAGTCGTACCGGATTACCCGACGATTCATGAATCAATGTGCCCAGCTAGGTACCCTCGAAACACACACCCCTGCTTGTACCCCAGGTACAAGCAGGACCAACCCACCACTCTCCTGTCAAGGGGTCCAGGTCCCCGTCCAAACTTAGGACTCCAAGCCCCCACATCTGAGTCCCGGACTTCAGTGTGGTGCTTAGACCTTCCACCATCCTCGCCTCCAATTAGTCGGTCCGGAAAGAGTCAGGAACCCACGATAAGAGAGCAACGAGCCTTTCCTGCTCCCATAAACAAGTATATATTCAGGATAATAAGTCTGTGACCTGACTAGAATCTAATGCAGTGGATGGTCCTTAACCGACACAGGCGAAACAAGCGCAATTTGAGGCCTCGCTCGAATGCCAAACCAAGTCCTAGATCCAAGAACCATTCCGCCCGATCTCCAATTATCATTCATATATTTTCTATGTGATAGTAATATAATAACAACAATACTCGACTTCTACCGAAGTCCTATAGCATAGCAATATACACAATCATGATCATACTAGTAAAACTCATAGGATAAGGTATATATATATATGTAAGTGGTTTCATTTAACTCCTTAAACTTAATGCACAAGCATAAAATAAAGTGCAGAATAATAGGGGTTATTCATCGGGGCTTGTCTGAGTAAGATATAACCAAAAGTTAGCATTTCATCATGGTGACACGATCATCAAGGCACCATCTTTATTGCTACCTCGGTCAACTCCACGATTCCATCATTGTTCCTAGTATGATATATGTGGATGCAACGTAGAGACGCAATTAATCAATGGTAACAGCAACTCTATAATATGATTACGCTCCAGCGAGTTAACGAGCTAGCTTAATGACTAATGTACTAGTCTACGTATCCACGTCGCCAAGTAATGCTTATTCCAAAAAATGTTTTCATTCTACAAACCCTCAATTATTTTTGATATTTGATTGATTAACAATATATTTTCGGACTAGGGCTCATTTAGTTACCTTAACAAACTAATTCCTATGGGGCTACAAAAATTACAGTGAGCACCTCATATTGTTAGCAATCTACTATAAAAATTTCAAGGCCTAGTACTTCTACCAATTCATCACTAATAATTCCTACAAGTTCTTGTTTCACCCATTTTAAGTGCTTCAAATTAATTAGTCTACTCTAAAAAATTCTATGAAACTAAGTGAACAAATTACATTATCAGATAGGTCATGATTTTAGGAACCTAACAAAATTAGTTTCACTAATTTTTGGTCAGCTATACAAATTGATATTGAATTTACAAGTTTCTCTTAGAACTAAATTAGAAAATACTCGAGAAAATGAAAAGGGCCAGTGGCCAAACGATTCAGGTCCAGTGGCCCTGACTTGGCCCATGCGAAACGCGGCGCACTGCGCAATAAGCTGGCCCATGATGGGATCCCACGCGCCCATGGCTATTTTGCATAAAAGACCTTGATCTATTCATTTATTACGTGGCCCCCATGCGCACTATTGCAGAAGAGACACGCTTTGCATCTAACACCCTCTAAAACTCATCTTTACAATGGCTCGCCCCCTAGCGCGTGCGTGCGGGCGACGTAGGCCACCGACGGCCCACAGTGGTTACACCGATTAACCTAGTTACACTCTGATGAGATAGGGAAGCCGATCCGGGCTCTATGGCCAAATGCACAAGGGAGGGTGGTGGTTGGGAGCTTAATGGTGCACTACCAAAGCCGGGTCTCGACGATGGACAAAACCATGCGGCGGCGTGACTGTTCTGACTAAACTATGTGCATCCAATAGAGTAGGGGTGGCGGACGAGTATCAATGGCTCACCGTGGTGCCCGCTGCGGCGACGGTTGGGGTAGAGGAGTGCCGAAGAGGACTAGCCACGTGCGTGCAGTTAGGTCAATGGCGCTCTAAGTGTGACACCATCGCGTCACCGTGCCATCGACAGGCTGCCAGGCCAAGGTAATGCGAGCATTGGGTGAAGGGAGTCAAGGCGAGTCCAGAGACAACACCAATTGGAGCTTTCTCCCCACGTATTGGGACTTACCCTAGCCCATCTACTACGGTGGCTTTCATGGCCAGCGGTGAGAAAACGCCAAATTGGCCATCGATAGCACTTGGCCGAGGATAAGGAAGATGGAGCACCTAATTGACTTCCTAAGTCACTCTCATGCATGAAGGCCCGGGCTGTAAACGTCTAGAGCTAGGTGGACCGGTGGGCGGCGACGCGATGCTCTGGCTGGGCTATGTTGTGGACAAGGTGCACGAGTGGGTTAAAACGGAGCGGCACGGCTCGGTTAGCAGCAGCATGCACACACGCTCATAGAAGACGGGACCTATAAGATCGACATGACACATTTGAACCGAAGTGACCGGACGCGAGCGAGGCTCACCCACGGCTGTTAGCGAGTCAAAGCAAAGCACGACAGCGAAACATCCTATTGCTTCTATGGTCAGCCACCATTGTGACACGGCGTACAGGGCTCCAAGGCACAGACGGGCAGCGGTAGGTAGAACGAGGGGCAGAGCGAGCGCCATGTCAACCAACGACGGCTACCAAGGCACTGGCCTGCCCCTGCACGTGGTGCAGCGGCACAGCGGTGGTTGCAACGGCACGAACAGGGAAGGACAACTCTTGGGCGACATGACAGCAGCGACAGCGTCGGCCAGGCAGCAGCCAGCCAGGGCTAGGCCAACTGCTGGCATGCAGAATAGTTGCAGCCGGCCCTTGCACGGCACAGCCGACTCACAGCGCAGGCCAAACATAGTGACACCAGGGTAAAGGGCACGGATGACCGTGGCCACAGGGCTGAACAGCCTAACTAATGATGTGCACTGAATTTTAAAGCTCCGACCAAAACCAACCCAGCTCGGTTGAGACCAAACAAATTTGCCGAGGCTCAAGAGGGTCCTAAAGGCTATCCCAAGGAACATCAAACACAAACTTAGATGAACTACCGAGAGAGATAGAGACACGCCAAAATAGGTTCGTCAAGCCTAGGCACTGATTCACGAACGGAGCTGCCTAAACCTGACCGCAACGTGTTCTAACGAAGTTTAGGCAATTTTTATGAGAGCAACGTGATCTCCAACATGACTTCGACCTACACCATGCTCATGTACTCACTTTGGTACAACCAACAGTGCAAAATTATGAATCTAGTGTTTAAGAAATTTAATCAAAATTTAAATGCCAAAACAGTCATCGTCATTAGGTTTTCAGACTCAATCATTTTAGTTCTAGAGGTTGGAATTAAATTCCAACTTCAATTCTTGAGCTATCAAAAATACTATTGAACAACATTTATTTATTGAAACAAAAGTTGTTTTGCCATCTACCAAGTTTGTACTTCCAACTTTATTTAAGTGTCACATACATATTCTGTAGTATTTTTGCTTAATAAAAATTGGTTTTAAACCCTAAGTGATATAACATGACTATTGAATCAACTTTTGTTTAGCACTTTTGTTGATCATTTTGAGTTACGAAAATTGATCTACACACTTTATCACATGCATTAACACATAAATATGATGCTCATGATATAGTTTAGCAAGTTGTTTAAGCGGTAACACCGAGGGTGTTACAGCTCTACCCCCCCTTAAATAAAATCTTGTCTTGAGATTTGAAACACGAATCAGAAAGGGAGAAATACGATTACACTTCGCAGATCTAAAATTACATGAAAGATTATACGACATCGAATGCTAAACCACACAGGGATTTAGAGCTATATGGTTAAGAGCAACCTAGTACCACCAAGGCTTAATCTAGAAGTCAAGATAGACGAGGGCAATAGGAGGAACAACAAGAAAATGATTATCCAAAACATGGCGTATGTCCAATAGATCTAGAAACATGAGACTAAGAACTCAAACATAGTGAACCCTGAGACCAACTAACCAAAGGGGACTTGAATTTACTTAATAGAAATCTAGATCCCTTCTTCTTCCTGGATTACGCCATCACCTCTGACTACGACCCTAGTTCCATGAACGACGACTGGATCTCATAGCTCTGCTTCAGGATTCGAGTGGATGGGGATGAAGAAGAGAGCAAAGGCCAAGGGCATCTTATAGTGGTGAATGGAGGTGGGGTGTAGCGTATCAGGAAGTGGAGGACGACGTGGAAGGGAAACACTGACTGGTTCACGCTGTGGGGATAAAGTTGGCCATGGTGCACTCCCTAGCGCGAGCGAGCGAAGGGAGAATAAGGGAGAGGGGAGGGGATTTGCTCAGTAGGGAAGGCATGTGGGCGACCATGTCCCCAAAAGAAGAAAAAGGAGGGAGAGGGGGTTCGGTATGGGGATGAGGGCGTAGGATTCGAGAGCCGATAGGAGGGGAAACACACAGTACACGAGGGTGATGAGTGCGGCACTGATGTCGTGGCCACGTGAGAACGGGGTGCTAAAGGGGCCCGACATAGACGGACGTTCGCAGGGCATGCGGTGACAGCGACCTGACGTGCGTAGCATGGTCTATCTAGACATAGAGCTTGGGACTTGACATCCTCTTAGGCTTTTCCAAGCACTCACTACTACCTTGAGGCTAACTTTCCATGCTGCTCTTCTTTTTCTTCCCTCCCTTATCCACAATATGCACCAACCTTTTGTATGAACTGAGATCGTGACATACATGCTTCCTCCAAAACCACATTCTCTTATTTTCTTTGAGGAGGACACTATTTCATCAACCCGTTGTGGATTTCCTATTCAAACACTCAAATATTTTCCAAGGAGAATAATCTATAGCAAGAGTGGTACAGCGGTGTAACCTGACAAAGGTACTGGTCAACAACCTCAATACCAGCGTATGCCAAGCAGCGTCTCCCTGTGGCAGCTGTTCCATAGGGGCCCTCAGTTTTGTCGCGGCACCATAAACTATTAACTAGGCCCCTTTACCAACTTACACGTAGTGAAGAAAAAAATAGTAGGGTCATAGACCACATAAATAAAGGAGTATTGCAAGGGAAGATTCAGACAACAAGGGTTCCTTTCGCAACAAGAGACAAGAAATTCAAATTCAACAACGGACTTGATTTAAAAAGATTCATGTGTTCTGCTAGGGACATCCACAATTAGTCGATACAGTGTCCTATGTTATCCAATCAGGGCTGGTCTACTGGCATCTAATGGTAACTTCTCTTATAACCCACTTAACATCGTTCTTGAAAACCCTAAGCGCGTCTAATCAAGACTTAAGGGTAGATGGATGCAATAAACACAGCGAAATAAATAAAATGCACATTCTGAATGTCCTGATGCTGGTACAACATACATGCACTTACTCTCCTATTCTCGACACATCATTCACCTTCCCTATGATCGGACGACCTCAACAACTACGGATGAAATACAATGAAAAGATTACAATACTAGAGGACATCGACGAAAGATACTACTAACTATAGGTACATCATCCCAAGACAACTAATCTACTTTGCTAGATAATATATCTTCATTTCTGGGCTCGACAGATTCTCCTACCACCCTGGCTATGGATCTGCCTCCTCTCTTGGCAATAGCTGAGTGAGAGGAAGCAAGGGTTCTACTTTTGACACTTTTGAGGGTGGAGGTGCTAGCGGTACTGCAACATTAGTTCTCCTTCTGACACTTCCAAGGGTGGATAGGGATTCCCTCCAAGATCAAGGAATCCTGCCTTTCAGCAATCAGCATCCTCCACTTGGCCCTAGTGACAAGGTAGGCCTCTCCCAACTGATGGGCATGCCGATCTTCAGCCTCCTTGAGGGCTTCTGATATGGTAGTCTCTCGACTCTCTGCGGCTACCATACTTGCGTGCGCTTTGGCAAGCTACACCTAGAGCATCATGGAGAAGATCTCGACTTCCTCGGCTCATCGAAGGCACTTCCTTAGCTCCGACGCTTGCCGGTCATACTACTCATCCAGAGCAAGCAGGTATGTGGTCAAGTGCACCACCATTGGACTATCTTTTTGTGCATTCTGCCCTTGCAAAGCCTCCATTTGAGCCCTCCATGCTCGTCGATTCTTTTCCAAAGGTGGAAAGAACCTCATGGGGGTACGAGCAATGGGCTCTTCATAGATCTGGCAAAGGTACCATAAGGCTTTGTGGGCCACAACCTGGTAGGTGTCGATGAAGCAAAACCTAGTTGTAGTCACATTCTAGGCTTCAGTGATGCCGGGGAACTCCTCACTCTTCCCAATGTAGACGGTAACTTCACACTGCTCAGTGCCATGCTTTTCATACTCACAACCCTCATACTCAGGATGGTCTTTGACTTTGAGCTTTTGAAGTATGGCATACAGGATTTTGGGAAAACCCTCAGTGTTCAGGTAGTAACTGCTAACTCAGACTCCTACCATCCCTGGTGGGTGGTTACAAGGAAGGATTGAGCAAAAAGCTTACTCAAAAGGAAAAGCTAGACGAGCTGGAGTACACTAGGTGGTGGTACCACTGGCTAGGCCAGGCTCTGCTTATAATGGCAGAGCGGTCAGTGGTCCTAGCGCGGTCCACCAAGGTTCCTACGCGAGATCACTATGAATGAATCAACCAAATTTTTTGCACATTTGAGGAGAGCGATGTCCGATGCCATTAATGACTAATACGGTTGTAGGACAAGAGTTTGGCAAGAGCGTAGAAAAGAGTACGAGGAGACACGGATCATGGCAGGCATGAACCATAGGTGAACGCGGAGCATGAAGCCACAATGCTATAGTAACTCCTGAACAGGAAGGAGTTAGTCGTGCACCATACGACTCGCAAGACATCTACGAAGGACGCATTTACCAGCAATACGGTCATGACGATTTAAAATAGTAACATCGTGACTGACTTAAAGATCATATACTATGCGAGAGTCAGTCCACCGTAGAAAGCCTAGTTAAACCTATTCAGGATGCTTAACTATTGCAATAGGGCTACTTACATACTTCGTGGTTAAACACCCTCACTTTTTGCAAAAATAGGTTGTTAAATTTTAGTTTAGAAAATGATTTTAAAGCTTTATTTCCTCATTTATGCTCTGATACCACCTGTGGCAGAATCACCCAAAATAACACTTACGGAGGCGCTTGTCTTCCACTAGACACTAAGCACCCTGAAGGTGAGCTACACCAGGCAGTTTTCTCAAGCACACCCCATGGGAGAACCCAAAAATCCACATTTTTCAATAGGATCATAAATGGAAGAATAAAACATACAATATTTTAGCCATTTCTTACATCACTTTCTGTGCAACATCAGACTATAATATTTATTGTTTATAACAGCAGAATATAACCATGTTATTAGAGTTTTAGTGAAAATAAAATAATTGAATGATAAGTCAAACATTAACATGATGATCCGTTATATACATCATAACAGGTTATAAGTTTTTCCATTGTAAAACATTTTGGGTGGAAGTTTCAAATAAACTCTATGTCTGCAACAATAAAAAAAATCCTCGCTGAGCCCACCAGTAAGTTTCCACACACAGGTGTTAGCTCCAAATGTTCCTATCACCTGCAATAGGATAGAACAAACCCTAAGTACTCAATTGTACTCCACAAGACTTACCCGTCAAGATAAAAGAAAAGACTCCAAGGATATGCAAGGCTATTTAACTTGTGGGTTTATTGCATCTGCAGGAAGCATTACTAAGCGTACATCCTTATATTCAATTTTATAAGCAGTCATCATTAGTTTATTAACTAACCATTCTATGTAAGCACCCGCGCTACTTTTAAGCAGGTGGTAAGCAATCAGAACTATTTTACCATCTTTCATATTTCAGTTTTTACTACGGTGCTAGACTATAGACAAGTCGTACTGGATTACCCGGTGGTTCGCTAATCAATGTGCCCAGCTGGGTACCCCAAAACACACACCTTCTTGTACCCCAGACATAAGTAAGACCAACCCACCACTCTTCTATGCAAGTGGGTTTTATTCAACTCCTTAAACTTAATTCACAAGCATAAAATAAAGTGTAGAATAATATGGGTTATGCACTGGGGCTTACCTAGGTAAGATATAACCAAAAGTTAACATTCCATCATAGTGACACGATCATCAAGGCACCATCTTTTCTGCTACCTCGGTCAACTCCACAATCCATCGTTGTTCCTATTATGGCCCTGTTCGCTTCTCTTATAATCCATCTTTTTTAGCTTGTTTTTTTAGTTGGAACAGTGTTTTTCTCTCACAACAAATCAGTCGGAACAGTATTTTGACTTGTTTGTTCAGCGAAGCGAACGATGCCTATGATATATGTGGATGCAACGCAGAGACACAATTAATCAATGGTAACAACAACTCTATAATATGATTACGCTCCGCGAGCTAATGAGCTAGCTTAATGACTAACGTACTAGTCTATGTATCCACGTCACCAACTAATGCTTGTTCTAAAAATCTTTTCATTCTACAAACCCTCAATTATTTTTGACATTTGATTGATTAACTATATATTTTCGGACTAGGACTCATTTGGTTACCTTAACAAACTAATTCCTATGGGGTTACAAAAATTACAGTGAACACCTAATATTGTTAGAAATCTACTGTAAAATTTTTAGGGCCAGTACTTCTACCAATTCATCACAATAATTCCTACAAGTTCTTATTTTACCCATTTTAAGTGCTTCAAATTAATTAGTCTACTCAAGAAAATTCCATGAAACTAAGTGAACAAAATACATTATCAGATACGTCATGATTTTAGGAACCTAACAAAATTGGTTTCACAATTTTTGGTCAGCTACACAAATTGATATTGAATTTACAAGTTTATCTTAGAACTAAATTAGAAAATGCTCGAGAAAATGAAAAGGGCCGGTGGCCAAACGACTTGGCCCACGTGGAACGTGGCGCGCGCGTAGCAAGCCGGCCCATGATGGGATCCCACGCGCCTGTGGCTATTTTGAATAAAAGACCTTGATCTATTCATTTATTACGTGGCCCCATGCGCACTATTGCAGAAGAGACATGCTTTGCATCTAACACCCTCTAAAACCCGTCTTTACAATGGCTCACCCCCTGGCGCATGCGCGCGGCGGCGTAGGCCACCGACGGCCCATAGCGGTTACGCCGGTTAACCTAGCGACACTCCGATGAGACAGGGAGGCCAACCGGGCTCTATGGCCAAATGCGCAAGGGCGGGTGGTGGTTGGGAGCTTAATGGTGCACTACCAAAGCCAGGTCTCGACGATGAGCAAAACCATGCGACGGCACGACTGTTCCGGCTAAACTACGTGCACCTAGTAGAGTTGGGGTGGCGGAATAGTATCAGTGGCTCACCGTGGTGCTCGCTGCGACGGTGGTTGGGGCAGAGGAGTGCCGAAGAGGACTGGCCACATGCGTGCAGTGAGGGTCGGCGATGCTCTGAGTGTGACACCATCGTGTCATCGTGCCGTCGACAGGCTGCCAGGCCAAGGCAGTGCGAGCATCGGGTGAAGGGAGTTAAGGCGAGTCCAAAGACAACACCAATTGAAGCTTTCTCCCCACGTATTGGGACTTACCCTTAGCCCATCTGCTGCGGCGGCTTTCATGGCCGACGGCGAGAAAACACCAAATTGGCCGTTGATAGCGCTTGGTGGGGATGAGGAAGATGGAGCGCCTAATTGACTTCCTAAGCCACTCTCATGCGTGAAGGCCCGGGCTATAAACGCCTAGAGCTAGGTGGACCAGTGGGCGGCGGTGCGGTGCTCCGGCCGGGCTATGTCATGGACAAGGCGCATGAGCAGGTTAAAACGGAGCGGCATGGCTCGGTTAGCAGCAGCACACACACACACGCTCATATGAGATGGACCTATAAGATCGGTGTGACGCATTTGAACCGAAGTGACCGAACACGAGCGGGCTCACCCACGGCGGCTAGTGAGTCAAAGCAAAGTGTGGCAGGGAAACGTCCCATTGCTTCTGCGGTTGGCCACCATTGCGACATGGCGGTAGGGCTCCAAGGCACAGACGGGCATGGTAGGTAGCGCCACATCGACCAACGGCGGCCGCTAAGGCACTGCCCTGGCCCTATGTGCGGCGTAGTGGCACAGCGGCAGTTGCAATGACATGGACAGGGAGGGACAACTCTTGGGCGACATGGCAGCAGCGACGGCGTCGGCCAGGCAGCAGCCAGCCAGGACGGGCCAAGGCTGGCGTGCGGAATAGCTGCAGCCAGCCCTTGCGCGGCATAGCCGACGCGCAACGCGGCCGAACACAGCGGCACTAGGGCAAGGGCGCGGTGACCGTGGCCACAAGGCCGAACGGCCGAACTAATGCTGTGCACGAATTTTAAAGCTTCGACCAAAACCAACCTAGCTCGGTTGAGACCAAACCAATTTACCAAGGCTCAAGAGGGTCCTAAAGGCTATCCCAAGGAACATCAAACGCAAACTTAGATGAACTACCGAGAGAGATAGAGACATGAGAAAATAGGTTAGTCAAGCCAGGTGTTGATTCATGAACGGAGCGTCGAAACCTGACCGCAACGCGTTCTAACGAAGTTTGCTCAATTTTTACGAGAGCAACGTGATCTCCAACACGACTTCGACCTACACCATGCTCATATACTCACTTTGATACAACCAATAGTGCAAAAACACGAATATAGTGTTTAAGAAATTTAATCAAAATTTAAATGCCAAAACGGCATCATCATTAGGTTTTAGACTTGATCATTTTAGTTCTAGAGGCTGGAATTAAATTACAACTTCAATCCTTGAGCTATCAAAAATACTATTGAACAACATTTATTTACCGAAACAAAAGTTACATTATCATCTACCAAGTTTGTACTTCCAACTTTATTTAAGTGTCATGTACATGTTCTATAGTATTTTTACTTAATAAAAATTAGTTTTAAACCCTAGGTGATATAACATGACTATTGAATCAACTTTTGTTTATCACTTTTGTTGATCGTTTTGAGTTACGAAAATTGATCTACACACTTTATCACATGCATTGACACATAAACATGATGCTCATGACATAGTTTAGCAAGTTGTTTAAGCGGTAACATCGAGGGTGTTACACATAGTTGTCCCTTTGCATCGTAGCTCCGTGTTTGTATGACATGTGTTTAAGTAAAACCTATCTTGAGCTATGTATTCGATATGAAAGTAGATATTAGTGCCGTTTATGCATATATGTATATGCCATGTGAATGGTTCGTGATACATTTCATGCATGGTCTTGAGTTAGTTTTCTACAATTAACAATAGAAGAAGTGGATACTCTAGAAGCCTATATTTAAAAGCACTTAAGGCTACAATTCTCTATAATGAAGATTGTAGATAATTTAGCTGCAGACTTAGCGGTTATATTTTGTTATTTTTAATATTGGTGAAGATGGGTAAATTTAAGAGGTTGCTTTGTATTATTTTTCATAAGGGCATAGGTGATGTCATTCTCGATTAATTTTAGTAATGACGAATATGGATATTCAAAATGCAAATCTATGGAGTTATTTTAGATTCTTTTCATAATAATAGGTGGGCGATTTATATAAACTTTAGGTGAAACTTTATGTTATTTTTTCGCAATGGAGAGTTGAATAATTCATATGTAGATTTAGAGGTTACTATATACTCCCTCCATCCAAATTATAAGACTTTCCAAGAGTATCCTAAAATTTTCTCCCAAAAAAAACCCATGTTTTTGAACTCCTAAAATGTATTGGGAGAAAAAAAAGGTCATCTCCAATACTTTCTAATAATTCATTCCTAAAATAAAGAAGACAATTTTACATCGGGAATCATATACTATTTCTAAATTATTTTAACTAATTTTATATATTCTTTCTTTCTTGTACATTTGCATCTAGAACCATTTTATACTATTTATTCTTTTTCCGCCCTTCCACCTTTAATTGGCTGATGAATACGCGTGTATCCGCACGGTCGGGACTCCACGCAAAGTTACTTGTGACGAGGGAGGATTTCCCAAGTGCGTAAATTCTAGGATGAAGCATTAGGAGTCGTTGGAGAGAGATTTTTTCTCATCTTGCTAAAAATCAAGGATTAGGAAGCGAAATATGGTACTCTTGGAGATACTCTTATATTTCTTCATCCATCCCCAAAACATTGCAATTCTAGCATAATACCAAGTTAAAATATCTCAAGCTCAACTAACTATATAAAAAATGTAAATAGTTATAATATCAAATAAGTATTATTAGATTTGCCATGAGATATATTTCTGTAATATACTTATTTAGCGCCATAAACATTAATACTTAAGTTATATATTTGGTCAAGTTTTAGGCACTTTTAACCAAAACAGATGAGGTAGGTGATTTGTTCAGAAAGCTTTAATGATGAGCATTAACCAAACTAATTCCAACTTCGTACTTTTTGCTGGTTCTTGTAACATTTTTTTTAATCATGGACAGCTGCAGTACGTATCAACAATCTATCGTGAACATGCACGCATGCTAGATCATGGGCGAGCTAACTGACATAATTCGGGAATTTTCAAGCGGACACCACATGACTTTACCCAGAGGTCTTCCCGTGGAACATGGTTGTGGTAGCTAGGTCAACTAGAAATTTTACTTTATTCCCCATCCAATTTTGTTCTTATATGATTACTACTAGACGGCCAATCATTTCCATTAATCGCGCTCATGCCACTGAGAGCAAAGAACACCCCCTCCGTTTCTGTATCGTATCGTATCAGAAGCTGGTGGAACCCAATAATCAAATCGGAGCAAATCATACGCAAATTAAAAGAGGCGTGAGTTCGTTATAGACTTGGTCACCCAGCTGATTAGCTGAAGGTGTTCTCCAGTTCTCTACTACCTCGCACCGCTAGGTTACATTTCGATCCGTGCCTTCTTCTCATCTTCTGATCAAGCACGGGCATTGACATAGAAATCCATTGACCAAGCTCGCCTAGCTAGCAGCCCGTTGCCGAGTTCTTCAGGTACGTTAAGAAATGTTCGTGACACGGTGTACGAACGAGATCTTTTATTCGAGGCACGTATCTAATCCTTTTGCTGATGAGCTGGTTAATCATTGGGCGTTCGTTGCGTACTGCTAATCAAATGGGCAGGGCAGATCATTGGTGCAACACAACATCAACTCAACTCATCTCGTCAATATGCAGTTCCCTCCCCTATACCTTGGCCATGCAGCACGAGGCACGACGGTACGACACGAAGCACGAAAAAAGCCCGACACGAAACCCTGGTACTGGCCTAGATGAAACTCGGGCCGGGCTGGCCCGGCCCGCTGCTGCAGGCCAGTGCTTGGGCTGACCCCCAAGCCCGTGGGCCAGCACGGCCCGGCACGAGAAATGGAGGGAGGCCCGACAGCGGCCCGAGGCAGCCAGCCCCCCTCCAACGGCTACCCGCCACCGCCAGCCCAACGGCCATTTTGGCCCATCATCAGCCCACACTCGGCCCCTTCCTTCATATATAAGGGACACGCTGCGGCCGTCGGGCGCCCCCTCTCCTCACCTAACCCTAATCGGCTAATCCATTCGACTCCACCCGCCGCGCAGCGCTCACACCGCTCTCGTCTTCGCCTCGCCTTCGCCACGCCGCTGTCTCCTCAGCATCCGACCTCATCGACTCCGATGACCTTGATCTGCCTTCCGCCGCCGGCCAGCCTTTCCCTTCTCCTCCCTGATCTCCTTCCTCTCCCCCTCTCCCTTCCCCTCTTGGTGATATGTGAGTTCGTGTTCCTGTCAGTGTCATCCCTCCTCCGCCGCTCGCCGTCCTTGCTAACGGTCTGTCATCTTCTCTGCGGGGATCGTCGTCTTCTCCGGCACCGGGCTCCGGTTGCGCAGGTAAACCCTAACCCTAACCCTAACCCTAACCCTAGCATCTTCTTTCTTGATCTGATTCTGTCATCTGATGTGTTTCTTGATCTGCAGGTCAGTAGCCGATGCTTCCTCTTCTAGCTGCGGCGTAGAGCGAGCTCGGCGACCACCCACACCGTCGAGGAACGGGGCCGGAGCGGTCACTGCCATGGCGGATGACGATGCCGTCCTACTGGGCATGGCCCCCGAGGGCGAGGACGACGACGACCTCCGAGAGGACGCAGCTCCCTTGTTCGGTGTCGATCTCGGAGCCAGCCAGGCTCCGATCGATCTGGACGGCGGCGGTGGTGAAGGGGCGACGACGGCTGGGACTGACTCCAACACCAACAGCTCTGCTCCATCTGTTTTTGGTAATGCAACCAGAGTTGGTAAGCGCAAATCTCCTGTCTAGGCTGACTTTGATGAGATCTATGAGGATATGAACGGCAGTAGAATTTGCACTAAAGCTGTTTGCAAAATGTGTAAGGCTACTTTATCTGCTAGATCTGTTTCTGTAACTGGACACTTGAAGAGGCACCAGAAATCATGTATGGAAAAAACTAATCGACGTGCTGCTATTTAGTCTAGGCTTGCGCTTAATCCTGATGGTTTGCGCAACTGGGACTATAAACCTGATGTAGCTAGACAGGAGCTGTGTCGCTTGATTGCTAGGCTTGGTCTTTCTTAGGTATTGGTGACACTGATGCATGGGAGGAGTACATTCAACATGCTCATAACCCTATTTTTACTAGGGTCTCCCGGCAGGCCACCACTAGAGACCTAAGTAAGTTATTCACTGAACGTCAGTAATATGCTTAAGAATCATATTTTGCGTGAGTGCTTCATCTGTTGGTTTGACATCTGACATTTGGTCTGGTAATGCTAAGGAGGACTACATCAGTGTAGTTGCTCATTTTGTGAGTGCTGACTAGGAAGCTATAGAAAAAGGTAATTGGGTTGAGATTGATTAAGGTGAAGCATACTGGTCAGAACATTGCTGAAAAAATTAGTTCTGTGATTGAGGAATTTGGTTTGATTGACAAGATCTTTTCTATTACTCTAGATAATGCTTCTTCTAATGCAAAAGCAATGGAAACTTTGACACCTTTGTTTGCAGGATACTTGGGTTCTGATCCTAGCCCCTATACCTTCTGATCCTAATAAAAGAACTTATCACCTTGTTCATCAATGTTGTGCTTGTCATATCATAAATTTGATTGTTAAATCTGGTTTAAAGAGGTTCAAACCTTACACAAAAGATTTTAGAACTGCTATTAACTTCTTGAATTCTTCTAATCATAGAATTGCCATGTTTAAGAACTACTGCAATGCTCAAGGTTTAAGACCTATGAAGTTTAGTTTGGATATGGATGTTAGATGGAATGCTACATACCTTATGCTTAAACACCTTGCTACCATATAAGGAAGTTTTTTCTATGTTCATTAATGCTAATTTTGGGGCTGAATTGTTAACTCCAAGGCATTGGCATATAGCTGCAAAGGTATTGGAATTCCTGGAAGTATTTTATGAATCAACTGTTGTTCTTTCTGATGTGTACTATCCAACTAGCCCTCTTGTTTTGCATCATCTGCTTGAGATTTCTGCTCATTTGCATGAAAGTGAAAAGGATCAAAATCTGATAGCTGTTGTGTATCCGATGAAACTAAAATTTCTTAAATACTGGGAAAATATACCTCTGCTGTAGTCATCTGCTTTCATTCTTGATCCAAGAGCTAAGATGAGAGGTTTGTTTAATGTCCTGGTAATTCTAAAAGAAAACCTCGATGTTGATTACAGTTCATATTATGCTTCTGTTAAAACTAAACTTTATAAGTTGTTTGCCAAGTATGACAGCAAGTTTGGTGCAGCTAAGAATAGAAGGGCTGCACATCCTACAAGCCAAACTGGTAAGAGAAAACGGGCTTGAGGAAGAATATTTGGAGGCCCTGGAGCCTCTGGTGTTATTGGTCCATCCCCTACCCTAACTTCATCTGCTGCATCTGTTGGTTGTGAGCTCACAACTTACCTGGACAGTGACAATATCACTACATATGAAAATGACTTTGATTTGCTTCTCTGGTGGCGTGACCACAAATTAACCTTTCCTGTTTTATCTATAATGGCAAAAGATATAATGTCTGTTCCAGTGTCTACTGTGTTTTCAGAATCATGCTTCAGCTTGACAGGAAGGATACTTGAAGAGCGGCGCCGACGTTTGTTGCCAGAACATGTGGAGATGCTTGCTTGTATCAAGGATTGGGAGTTGGGAGAACGAAGACTGCAGCATTCAACAGACAACCAAGAGTTGGCAAGCTACTTCGAGCATCCATATCTTGATGAAGAAATTCAGAGTGCATCTGGGGCTCCTTCGGCTAGTACATCAGTGGCTTCTGCATCTACTTCTGCTGGTACTTAGTGTTCTCTGTTCTGAGAGAGTTGAGAGATGAGAGATGAGAGTGAGTTGAGAACTTGAGATTGAGAGGAGAGATGAGAGATGAGAGATGAGAGTTGAGATGAAACTGAGTGACATTTGTATCTGAACTTTGAACTTATCATTATAAGAGCTGTGCTACCCTCTTTTTTTCTTTCTAGGGTTTCTCACAAGAATGAATTTTACCTAGAAAGGTTTTTAATGAGACAGCATTGCACACAGCTCAATTATCTTTTTAAGTCTTGTTTGTGCATTGTTATTTTATGATTGTGAGTTGTGAATTTGTTAAGATACTTCATACTTGTGAGTTGTGACTGATCACTGGTCAATGGTCTAGTTGTTAATTGTTATCTTTGAATCCGGTCTAGTTGTGAACTTGTGATTGTGAGTTGTGATTGTGAATCTGTGATCTCTTATCCTTTATGTTTTCTGTGAAATTTGATTCTAAATTTGAAAACTGAAGTTAGAGCTGAATTTGCTGGTGTGTTTATAGAATTGCGGGTTGTGGGCTGGCACGGTCCGAAAATCAGCCCGCAGGCCCGTGTTTGGGCCGAATGCCAGGCACGAGGCCTGTGCTGGCACGGCCCGCAGGCACGACGTGCCGTGCCGGCCCGAGAAGTTACGGGCCGTGCCTGGCCCGTGCCCGGGCCGGGGCGTGCCGGGCCGGCCCGATGGCCATATATACCCCCCTGATCTTCTTATTTTAAGCATGGTTTTTACTGTTTTATTTCCAGCTGGAGAAAAAGAACTCTCTTCCTTGAAAATGTTGCTTGCCAAATGCCACTGTGTCGTCCAGCAACAACAAACAAAATAATGTGGAACGAAACAAGTGCGGTTGACATAGGAGTACTATATATAAATGATCCACGGCAGCTGTTGCGGATTATGCGCAATGTCCACCGCTTGCAGGACACGCATTCCCCTGTCCTGCTGTCTCGCTCCAAAGCTCTTTGCCATTTGCTACTCAGCTGTAGTTGCAGGAGGAGTACCATCAACTCCGCCACTGGCTTCTGGCTATGCCATTTGCTACAGTCAGATGCTGCCTGTTGAGCTTCAGACGGAGCCCCCCTCAACCTCAACTCAACAACCAATGATGCTGTCACCACACTCACCAAAGGGCTCGAGTACGCCTCGACGACGAGCTGCCGTGCCGAGCAATGATCGCCTGCCCCGCCCGGCCCCCTCAGAAACCTGGCGTCGTGGGCAGCGTCGCGCCTAGCAGGAAAGTGCCGTGCGCTCCCGCACCCGCGCCCCGCCCGCGCGGCCACACGGCACGGCACATGCGCCCGCCGGGCTCATGATGGCGATACTACTATCTTCTTCTGGGCAAGGGCAGGGCAGGGCGGCTGCAGCGCAGGGCCGGCGCCGGCACTATCCACCCCCGCGATCTCACCTCACCGGTCACGTTAGGTGCGCCCACCCAGACGGACACGTCGCCCGGCCCCGCGCGCGCGCGCGTAGGAGGTAGGATGGCGCCCGCGCGGCCGCGCCCCGAACGAACGAAGCGAACGGTCGGGTACTGGTGGTGGCCTGGTTGGTGGCTTTCCGTATCGTCGCTCGGCGAACGGCGCGGCGGGCGTGTTGGGAGCCCGCCTGGGACTGGGAACGAGACAACTCACCGTGCACGTACGTGCGCGCCCACGCGGGGGTTGAGAGTTGACGGCGAAAAGGGAAGTTTTTTTTTTTTGGGTGGGGGGGGGGGGGGGGGGGGGGGGGGGGGGGGGGGGGTGGCGGGATTGCCAGGGGAAAGGAAATGAAAGACGTGAGCACTGTCGTAATCGTAACGCACATCCTGGCGGCGAGCGCAGCGCAGCAGCCGGAGGCGGCCAGGTAGAGTGTCTGGCTCGGCGCACGCATGCCCACGCGCTAGAGGAGATTCTGCCGTGCCAGATCATCGCAGTCCCAGCAGCCATGGCAACTGGCCTGCGGTGGTTACAGGTCAATTCCGTTCTTCCCAACCGGATCGTCCCATCCATGGTCGGTCTCGGTCGGCGCTCTTCTTACGGCCTCCACTGCACGCGTCCGCTCCTTTTTCCCCCCCTCTTTTTTCAGCTCTGGAGCACGTCACGTCATCACGCAACTTCTGCATGCAAATGTGCCTGCCTATTTGATGACTCACTTGGAACGACGAGTAGTAGTATAGTACTGTAGTAGTAAACAAAAAAGTTTAAATACCATGAAAATGTTCACGGGCAAGTGCGAACGCGTACAGATCATCACACTTTAAAACCGGACAGTAAGGGTGTCTCCGACAGACTACGCATCCCATAACCCATACCTAAAATAAGCCGTATACACGGAAAAAAACATCCTCCAACGGACTACACAAACAGATTACCTATTTTATGTCCACGGTAAGAGGCAACCCAAAACTACGTTGCCTTCTCCTCGCTCTCCTCTGACGCTCCCCCTCCCCGCACTTCCCTCCCGCGCTCGCGAACGCCGGCGTTGGTGTGCTGGACCTCTCCTTCACCTCCACCTCGTCCTTCACCACCGTCACCACCTTCAGCGTGTGGAGCTCGCTGTCGCTGCCGTCCTTCTCCTCCTCCACATCGCTCTTCCCGCACCCGCACTCCTCCTCTGCGTCCCCGTACTGGGCGCACCTCGCCGCGGCATGCACGCCACGGCCGACGCGCGTGCTCCGCCTCGCGCACCTCCACCTCGTCCGCGAGCTCGGCCACGACCACCTCACGCGCTTCTTCCTCTAGCAGCGGGGTTCACAGCGCCCCGAATGTGGGTGTCGTGCGCTCCGGCGACGAGGGCCCTGCAGCGGGCACCGCGCACCTCGGCGGCGGATCGAGGCAGTACAAGGCACGGATCGAGGCGGATCGAGGCATATGCGACGGCGTGCGGCCGGATCCCTCCTTCCTCGGCCAGATTCGGCATGGAGGCGAGCAAGGAGGAGGCCAGAGTGGAGGCGGGCGGCGCTCGGCGGGGAGGGAGACGGGCGGCGCGGCGGGGAGGGAGACGGGCGGCGCTCGGCAGGGGAGAGAGGTGGGTGGCACTGTTGCAAGTTTCGCCGGTTTGGGTTCGCTGTTAGAGTTCGTCAGTTTGGGTTGCATTTTTTCTTCGCTGTGCGTGACTCAAATGCTTGTGTTTGGGTAAGGACCTCTTTGACAGTGCTCCTGCGTGCTCCGGCTCTGTCGCTATTCATGTACTGTAGCCAGAGCCGCAGGAGCCGAGAAACCGAGATTCGCCGGCTCCACGAACAGTGTTCCGTGAACCGTGCGACAAAAAAAGCAACCGAGAGAGAAAAGCGACGTTAGTGAACAGTTATGCTACAGTATAGAAGAGTGAAAAACAGCTTCATAAACAGTGCCGTGTCCGTGAAAGCCGGAGCCGCGGGAGCCGAAACAAACAGCCCGTAAAGCTGGCGGTGGCGGAGCGCATACAGGTGCCGCGGCGCCGCAGCACCACCAACTTTTTTACGTTAGTTTTCGGGCGGCGGCGTCGCGTCGGCTAGCCTGTGCTTGTCACGGATAAATTGCTAGCCCTGTCTCCCCTGTCGTCCTCCGCTCCGCTCGGCCCCCCGGCTACTAGCTTGGACTCCGCTCCGCTTGAGCACGAGCACGAGCACGAGCACGGGCACGAGGGTGGCTTTCTTTCTTTCTTTCTTTCTCCAGGCACACACGCGCGCGCAGTCGAGGAGAGAGAAAAGGAGGAGGGTGAAGGGTGATTACGAGCTACCGCGTTTAGGTCGCGCCGGCTTGGACTGTTGCGTGAGCTCTCTCTCTCTCTCCCCCAAATCGTCAAAGGGGGTTTGGTGCTGCTGGTGGCTTCATAGCTTCAAGCAGCGGCCAGTTGGTGAGGAGGACAGACAGGCGGGGAGGAGTGGTCCGATGCGAGGAGGAGGAGGGCCGGGTGTCGGCACGCCGGGGCGCCCGCGATGGGGCTCGGGCGCCACGACGCCGCGGTCACTGAGCACGGGCTCCTCGCCGCGCGGCTCCGACCGGAGCTCCGACGACGGCGAGGAGCTGGTCGAGGTCACGCTGGACCTCCTCGAGGACGACAACATTGTGCTGCGGAGCGTCGAGCCGGCGGCGGGCGCCGCCGCGGTGGCGGCTCCGCCTCGCCGCCACCCGGACCCGACCCCGTCGTCGTCCGCGGCGCCGTCGCGGTCGCGCTCGCCCGCGATGCGCCGGACCTCCTCGCACCGCTTGCTGCAGTTCTCTCAGGAGCTCAAGGCCACCGCCAGCCGCGCCAAGCAGTTCTCGCAGGACCTCACCAAGCGCTTCACGCGCACCCAGAGCCGCGCCAACCTCGCGGCGGCGGGGGAGCCGCCGCCGCCGGCCGCCGCGGCGCCGTCCTCGGGCATCGACGCCGCGCTCGAGGCCCGCGCACAGCGCCGCCGCCGCGCGCAGCTCGACCGCACCAAGTCCGGCGCGCAGCGCGCGATCCGCGGACTCCGCTTCATCAGCGGCGGCAACAAGGCCAGCAACGCCTGGATCGAGGTCCAGGCCAACTTCGACCGCCTCGCGCGCGACGGCTACCTCTCCCGCGCCGACTTCCCCAAATGCATAGGTTCACTTCAGTCCCCTCCCCCTTTCCCTTCCAGAAACCGCAGGCTGCTTCGAGCGATTAGTTCCTAACCGCATTGGAGTTTTTGGATGCAGGGATGACGGAGTCGCAGGAGTTCGCGATGGAGCTCTTCGACACGCTGAGCCGCCGCCGGCAGATGCAGGTGGATAAGATCAATAAGGATGAGCTGCGCGAGATCTGGCAGCAGATCACCGACAACAGCTTCGACTCGCGCCTCCAGATCTTCTTCGACATGTAATCCCTGCAATCTGAGAACTGCTATCAAATTAGCGCTATATGGAACACATCAGTTGTTCAGTTCTATCAATGTGTCTTCGTTTTTTATTTTGCTATATCTATTATATCATTTTAATCAGGGTGGATAAGAACGCAGATGGCCATATCACGGAGGCCGAGGTGAAAGAGGTAAACAATTCCTCGTCGTTGTGCTTGGTGTTTCACTTGCGATCTTTTTGTTTTGTTTTTGCTCTCCCGTTTGGGGATATTTTCGTACAATTATTTGGGGGTCTTTTGATAACTGGGCTGTCCATTTCCATGCCTCTGTAGTTATGTACTTGTTTTTTTGTTGCCTTACAAGTTTGTGTTCCTGGATTTACGCATAAGGATTACGGAATTGGTAGCTTGGAGAAACATTGCCGACTAATCGAGGCATCATCCCGGCGAAACTGGCGGAGAAAGCATCCCCACCACCGGCCGGTCTCCCCACATCACTATTTTTTAGCAATCGTTGTTGGTTCTAGAACGTGGGAGGGGTGTTTAGTAAATTTACTATTGATGGAGATGGAACTGACCTACAGGAGGCTGGAGGCCAGAAAGCAATAGTTGGTGGGGGCATTTCTGTCATGCTTCCTAATTAGTACTCTAATCTGCTCAAACGATGCGTGGAAAGGGGGAAGCTTTTGGATTAGAGCTTAATTTGTTTATTTAACTGAGGTCATCGTGGAAGGGGCCAGGCTAGGCTGTTTGTTTAGGTTACTTTTTTTTCCCCACTAGGTAAATACCCGTGCGTTGCAACGGGAACACATAATAGCACGATAACATATGTATGAGCGTGTGTTATATTGTTATCTAAAATAGATACCGCAATTATAATGTTCTAATCAATATTACATAAGTCTTCACGAAAGATAGATAGTTAAATTATAACTCTAAATTTGAATGCAAAACTAAAACATCAACTTCAATTGTCGCATCACTTCATGCCTACAATACGCAAAAAATAAGCTTGCACTTCTTTAGGAATCAAGTGCTACGGAAAGATAATCATAACAAGTTTGCGTTTCACAATATATGTTTTAGAATCTATTCTACAATTAAGAATCTAATCTATCAATAGTTCGACTAAGAGAACGTGCTTTGCACGAATACCAAGCTGCAGTTGGTTTGCATGGCAGGATGAGGACTGAATTGGCGATCATCAGGCAGTGCAAAAAGCTCAAAATTCCAACCAAAATGGATGGACTAAAACCAAACAAACTCACTGCAAATTACCCAAACAACACGACATATGTTCTTGTTCAAACAAATGAGCTCACTCTGAACTATCCAAAATGCACTAAATCTAAAGTATTGCCATATTGCAGAGATAGAAAAAAAAAAGAAAAGGAGCACATTTAGCTTCCAGTCGAGTAGTTGACCATGGTGTAATGAAAAATGTAATTATAAACATTATGGTCTCGATAACCGATCATGCAAAGGGAGACTATTCTAGTTTCATAAACACCCTCAGAAAATTGTCAACAACTAACATGATGTTCATTAGAATGTCCACATAAAAAACAAAACACTGACAGGTCCATGAACCATGGATCGGCAATGTGGTGTGTGAGCGGTCCACCATGGACCGAGTCCATGCTGAAGGGTATGGGTCCTTGTATTTCCAATGTATTTCCTCTTTTTTTCTTCTGAAGGAAAACGACAAGAAAGTGTGGACATGTCATCCTGATGTCATCAAGCTAGCAAGCTAGGAACGCTCGTGCAAAGCAGAGCACGGAACAGAGCACGACCGGTGCTCGGCCGCCATTTCCCAGCAACGCGAGCTTGCGGTTGCGCAGTGTGCCTTGTGCGCGCGCGTGCGTGGAGAAGGAGCGCAGGGGTGCGGGGAAGCTCACCTGCGGCTTACCAAGGGCGGAGGAGCAAGGCCGGGACTGGCTGTTCCCTGGAGCGAGCTCACGCCTGGCAATGGCGGTGCGGCGCAGGAGTTCGTGGGCGTGATGCTTGTGCTGCCCAGCTGGTAGTGGTGGGCTGGTGGTTCACGCTAAGGAGCTGGTAGTGTTGCTGTTAGGATTTGGGTTTGGGTGTTCCGTTTCGCATAGCTGGAAGGGAAGATAGATGGGGATGTAGGGTTCTGGTGACGTACCTGGTGGGTGCTCGGCGTCGTGACAGGGTATGCCAGCGTCAGCGGGCAGGGCAGTGAGGCGGCAGGTCGAGGCGACGGGGACAAGATGGGGTGTCAGACGGGGCCGGTACGGGGCAGGACGTGGACATGGCGTGATTGAATGATGGCGTTGATCGGTGGACGGCGTGTGCGATGGCGAAGGTGGCGGAGGGCCAGGCATGAGGAGGTGAGGACGCGGTGTCGTGCGCTGCAGAGTGCTAGGGAGGTCGCGGTGCAGGTGACGGCGTGGTCTCGCGTGATCGGCGGCGTGGGGTGATCGCGGAATTGATCACAATTGTTACGGGAATTGATTTTTGCCTTCCTGATTTGCTGTGGCTGTTATGGGAATTGAGCTGATCGCATAGAGCGAGTGCGCGTTGCCTTCCTGATCTGATCGCATGGAGCGGCTTTGGTGTCGCACCTGTGGACGAAATAGTTATGAATGTTTTAGTTGTAGAGATAGAGAAAAGACGACCTCAACTCCTCAAGGCTTACGACCACCCATTTTTACACGCTACGGATGCCTTTATCTGATCCGCATCAGCCAGGGAAAGCGTGACGTGCTGGCAAAGGTGAGCTCCATGATATGCAGTTATTGTGGTGTGTGCCGGCACAAAATCTTTGGCGAACACTGATCGAACTGTGCGCAAGTGGTACAGAGGATAGGGAAATTGACGTCGACGACGTGCCTACGGCGATGCGACGGCCGGATCTGTACAAGAAAGGGGTGGCAACACATCCTCAGTTATTGAGTCGTCACACGATAGTTTTTTTTTATATAGAAAAGGAGTCACACTATCAATTCAACATGTATATTTGCAAAATTGAACTGAACAAAATTTAACATCCTTTAGCATCCTTTAGCAGTATATTTGGAAATTTGCGGCACATCCTTTAGCAGTTTAACTGAACACAAAATTTGGAAGTATATTTGTTCCATGGAAGGTGTATGTATCACATCCGCCGGCAGATCAACAATGCAGCGCTTTCTTGATGTTGCCCAACGTGCAGAACACCAGACGCGTTACGACCTTCACCGCATCCGTCGCCGACGAGCCAGCCAGCGCCTGGAACACCAGGGTGACCAGTGACCCGGTGGACTCCACCGCCGTCCTGCCCTCCTCCTTATCCTTCCTCGACATTGTCACCGCCGGCCTGGCCTCCTGCCCGTCCGGCATCACGGCCACGGCGCTGGAGTCGTTCCCATAGACCACCGGCTGCAGGACCGCGGCGTCGACAGGCTCGTACGTGATGGTCGACTCGCAGGGGCTGGTGCTGCTGTCCTGGAGGATCCACTTGCCCCTCAGCTCCTCCGCGGAAGGTTCCACGGTCGCACGTCCGAAAAGCAGCAGTGTGAGCGTGACTCACATAAGTACATGGCATGATTGGAGTGGTTCCGTCGGAGACGAGCTGAAACTTACGTATGCCGTGACGCGGTTACCGCGGTCCTCCCCCTTGCGCACAGTCACGTAGCTCTGGAATTGATCACGATTGTTACGGGAATTGATTTTTGCCTTCCTGATTTGCTGCGGCTGTTATGGGGATTGAGCTGATCGCATAGAGCGAGTGCACGTTGCCTTCCTGATCTGATCGCATGGAGCGGCTTTGGTGTCGTACCTGTGGACGGAATAGTTATGAATGTTTTAGTTGTAGAGATGTGTGAAAACTGAAAAGTATGGTTTGTGATCAGTTGATTGAAAGATGCCACTGTTTTGTTTCCAGATCATTATGCTGAGTGCTTCTGCTAATAAATTGTCGAGGCTTAAGGAGCAAGCTGAGGAGTATGCAGCCTTGATCATGGAGGAAATTGATCCTGAAGGGCTTGGTTACATTGAGGTAACATAGCATGTCGTTTTATCCCATACTGTGTATGATCTGAGACAAATAACTGATTCTATGACTCTTATATTGCATGATCCCATCAGTATCCACTGATTTTGAAGGTGTTTAGGAGAAATAACCTGACTAGAAATTGTTGAATTATTGAGTAGTGTGACAAAACTAAAGAGTTTTGACTGCACGTATTTGGGTCTGTCCAGTAATAAATTGATACTGCAGGGCTGCATTAACTTGTTTTAACCAAACAACATCACAGGGTTGGTCAGTTCACCAGCTACTGTTTCTTATTTGGTGAAAATTGAAAGCGAAAGTTAACCAACTTTTTTATTGAAAGAGTCCTGGGTCAGTATCTGAAGGAAGATTTTGTTTTCTTGCTCCTGCCTAGTCAAACCCTTCCACTGATCTCCTCCAACTTTCCTACATGCCAGTCTAATTTTGGTCGTCCCTGCTTGCCTTCTGTACATCTTCTTAACATACCAGAATGCAGTGGTGTGTGGCCATAACCATCTAGCTCATGTTTGGTCTGAAAAGAAGTCTCTTATTTTATTATTTCTCCTAGTGCTTGCTCCTCCATTATTTTTAACTGTGTGGTTGGGTTTCTTTCTATGATAAAAGGAGATGGGTCAGCTGGAGCCGTTCTTTCTTTAAAATGTAACCACCTGACTTCATCTAAGGAGACTCTTTGATCTTATCTGAAGACATTATACATGGGTTCACTTGAGGTTGCATCTAGTAGCAAAACTGCAAAAGTATTTTAGCTCTAGCCAGCACATTGTAGGAGTATATTGTAACTAAAACATCTATGTTGTCAGCACTCATATTACACCAGGGAGCCTATCCATGGCAGCTTAAATTGTTTCCTAGCTGCTGTAAAATCTGATGAGAACACCAAGCTCCAGCTGCGGGGACCAAAAATCTACAGGTCGCTCTCATCAACATGATATTTAAATAATCTGAATTCTTGATAAAAACCTCTATATTTAAATAACCAGCTGTATGGAGAAACTTCAATCCATCCTCTATTTTTACTCTTCAGCAAGGCAGAGCACACAGTATGATGATTGTTTTCAGTTGATATAAGATCATGTTTCATATCTAATACAAAACTTTTAGTGAAAAAAATGAATCCTATCAAGAAAGATACGAATTACCATCCCATACTGAATCTTAGACTTAGATTTTTTTTTTTGCAAATGAAGCATTATGGTAGGGATGAAAATGGTAAGAAGCGCTACTATAATATGGAAACAAAAGCGGTCAGTATGGGATTTTCCCTTTTTTATCAAGATAACTAATGAAAAAAGGTAAAAAACGGCTGTGCAAAATCATGAAATGACAACTTGTTTTGATAAAAATGTAAACAGTATCATAATAGAAAAAACGCATTGGTCGGTACGGGATTTTCCTGTACCGCTTTCATCCCTCACAGGGCATCTGCTTCTGCATTTAGTCCCAAATGGCTGCATTTGTCAAATGCAAGACTAGGTGTCTAGAACTCTAGATGTCATTCCTTGAAGGACAACAGTCATAACAGTTGCTGCCAATAGTTCTATTAGGTGTCTAGTACTAATTATATTTTGTTGAACAAAGTAACACATCTTTTTTTATTTCCAGATAATCCTGTGCAGTATTGCTGTTTTTGTACTTGAGTAATTTCAGTCCTCGGATAGTACAACTGAGAGCTGAGAATCAAGTTCCATGTCCCACCTTTTCACAATGGAATTATTGCGTGCATGTTCTACAAGATTGTGGCATGTATGGTGGGCTCATATGGGAGCCATGTGCGCCACCAGATGCAATTATAATCTTGAGGGGACCACCTGCAGTCTGGTGGAGTGTTTGACTTTTGTCCCTTAGACTGACGTGTATGGTTAATCTGCTTCTTTTTCTCCTGAGAAGTGTAATTAAGGATTATCAGGAGATGACACTATGAACTATTATTGTTAATCAACTTAGGTGCGATCATATTTATGTGCTAATAATTGAAATTATTGTAAGCATAGAATCATTCATAAAGTTAGCTATCAAATATCTAATCATTATGCTGAATCCGAAGCTATACCTATGCAATTGAGCAGTTATACTTCTCTGAAGTCAACAAGGATATTTTTGCTTTTCCTTTTATCTACTGAGATCCTCACTGCACAATATCCTAAAAGGTTTTTGTAGTTTTGCTCTTTAATTTCAGTACTAAATTATCATATGCACCACATTTTAAATGCACTATGTTTACATGTACGTCTGTACATATTATTATTATTTTTATATATATGTGCCAAATTGGTCTGGTGTTAGGGATGTAGAGTGCAATTATGTGACATATTGATTTTTTTTTTCTTTTTATTGTCATTGCAGCTTTGGCAATTGGAGACACTACTACTGCAAAAGGATACCTATGTGAACTACAGCCAGGCCTTGAGCTACACAAGCCAGGCACTAAGCCAGAACCTTGCTGGTCTAAGGAAAAGAAGTCCAATCCGAAAAATTAGCAGCACATTGAACTACTATCTGGAGGACAATTGGAAACGTCTCTGGGTGCTTGCAGTGTGGATTGGAATAATGGCTGGGTTGTTCATTTGGAAGTTCATTCAGTACCGTAACCGTTATGTCTTTGATGTGATGGGCTACTGTGTCACAACTGCGAAAGGTGCTGCAGAGACTCTCAAACTGAACATGGCACTTATTCTCTTGCCTGTATGCCGCAACACTATCACCTGGCTGCGGAATACGAAAGCTGCACGAGCATTGCCGTTCGATGACAACATAAACTTCCACAAGGTTAGCCCTAGACTCCAATTAGTTCTTTATTGCCCCTTCAAAATGGGGCTGGAGGGTCGTGGACTCGTAGCTTTAGGGTTTACAAATGGTTGTGTGTTTGTGAGATATGTTACACATTTTCATCATCTTTACTTCGTTTCTATAGCGCATGCTGGTCGTTCTGAATTCATGTGAATGTGATTCAAGAAAATTGGTTAAATGAATTGTCCCTTGCATTGCATGGTTATCACATCTGGGGCTGCTTTATCACATATGTCTCGAAGATCGAAAAGAGACTTAGGTACTATACCTATTAGATATACAGCTCAATTGATGGATTGTTCCTCCATGCATTTTGTTTGAAAGCTTTATTTAACGTTCCTACAGTTAGGACATAGTCTAGATTGTGTTAACCCTATTAAATATTCATTTTGTGCCTTTACGGTAGATCATATTCACCTAATATTGTTCTTGATCGGTAGCCAGTGTTCTGCCTGCTCCTTGGCTTCAGCTAACAAAGAACATGATTTTGCTGATGGAAATATATTCATGCCAGTTAAAGATGATACCGATAAGCTAAAACCATTTGATTGTACGTGCGCCATGATTTGATCATAGCAATTTAGCTAAAAGTAAAAGTCGGGCAATGCCATGTCAAGGCTACTCATGGCTGACCTTTTCTTATTGGCTGTGAATGTAACAAAAAATTAATCATAAGTATAATGTGGGCATTAGTGGTGCCTGATAAGGGTTTTTTCATAATAAGGACATATATGTGACATGTGATTCAGCCAGATCAAGAATATAACTAAAAGAACAATTTTTCTTTTGCTTGTTTTGTAATGGCAGACTATTGCAGCAGCAATTGTGGTTGGTGTTGTTCTTCATGCAGGGAACCACCTTGTATGTGATTTTCCACGGCTCATACGTTCATCAGAGATGAAGTATGCTCCGCTGCGCAAATACTTTGGGGAAAATAAACCAACATATCTAGCTCTGGTAAAAGGAGTGGAGGGCATAACAGGGGTAATCATGGTTGTGTGCATGCTTATCGCTTTTACTCTAGCAACAAGGTGGTTCCGCCGTAGCCTGGTGAAGCTTCCAAGGCCATTTGACAAACTAACTGGCTTCAATGCATTCTGGTACTCCCATCATTTGTTCATCATTGTGTACATAGCACTTGTTATTCATGGAGAGTGTCTATACCTTATCCACGACTGGTACAAAAAGACGGTGAGCTAATCTTCATTTTTTATTCTGTGTACTCTGTGGACCTCAGTAACTTTTTAAGTATCTAATATCCTGTTATTTTGTACAGACATGGATGTACCTTGCTGTTCCTGTTGGTCTGTATGTAGGGGAGAGGACTCTGAGGTTTTTCAGATCAGGCAGTTATTCTGTCCGGTTATTGAAGGTAACCTTCACATATTTAGAAATCTGAGTACAGTATTAATTTGTTTACAGTCCTCTGACCCATGGTTCTTTTGCAGGTGGCTATATATCCTGGTAATGTTTTGACATTGCAGATGTCTAAACCTCCCACATTCCGTTACAAGAGTGGGCAGTATATGTTTGTTCAATGCCCTGCAGTTTCACCTTTTGAATGGTGTGTGGATCTTCTTTGTAACTAAACTCGAGCTAGCTCACAAAGTCATGTTTCTGGAGTCTGGACACTAGAATATGTAGTTAAACACTTGTTCTTCTTTCAGGCATCCTTTCTCAATTACTTCAGCACCTGGGGATGACTATTTAAGCATTCATGTTCGACAACTTGGTGACTGGACACGTGAGCTCAAGCGGGTATTCTCAGCAGCTTGTGAGCCACCGGTGGGTGGGAAAAGTGGCCTTCTTCGAGCAGACGAGACAACTAAGAAAGCGTATGTTAATTCCCCATATGCATCTCAACACTTAATAATATGTTTTTTCTATTTGAGGCTTCATGGTTTTTTGGGAAATGCAGGTTACCAAAACTTTTGATTGATGGACCATACGGTTCTCCCGCACAAGACTACAGCAAGTATGATGTTTTACTACTTGTCGGATTAGGAATTGGTGCCACACCTTTTATTAGCATACTGAAAGACCTGCTCAATAACATCATCAAAATGGAGGAAGAAGAAGTAAGCGATCTTTCTCATATCCCCAACTGGCCTCTTATATTATATTAAAAAACAAAAACTGGCCTCTTATTTTCTGTTTTGTGATCTAGGAATTAACAATGATTGTAATTCTTGTTTTCTTTGTGTTTGGTTAGTCATCTATTCAAACATTCTTCCTCATGAATACCAGACTAGACCAGTAATTAATTTATTCACGTAAAATTTGCAGGAAGCTTCAAGCGATCTTTACCCACCAATTGGTCGCAGCAAGACACATGTTGATCTTGACACCCTTATGAGGATTACCTCAAAACCAAAGAGGGTACTGAAGACAACAAATGCTTACTTTTATTGGGTGACACGTGAACAAGGGTCTTTTGATTGGTTTAAAGGGGTCATGAATGAAATTGCTGAACTAGATCAGAGGGTATGTATCATCAAGCCGTTTATCTTTTACAAATCATGCTATTTGGTTTTTCCCTTTGCAAATTTGTTCTTACAGATGCTCTTGTTCAATACTAGAATATCATTGAGATGCACAACTATCTCACAAGTGTTTACGAGGAAGGGGATGCCCGGTCAGCACTCATTACGATGCTACAAGCTCTCAACCATGCCAAGAATGGTGTTGATATAGTTTCTGGAACTAAAGTAAGTTCCAGCACTCCAATATGCATCACACCCTAAAGCGTTAAATCTTCATTGTAGTACAGGTTAAGAAAACATGTGGAATAACTTGTCATTTGGTACCAAATGATATGTTGTTCTTTCTTTTTTTTTTTGCCTACCCCAACTCGCTTGGCAGAAAAATCTTTGTTTTTGTTGTACTGATAAGCTGTTTTTGCAGGTGCGGACACATTTTGCAAGACCAAATTTTAAGAAGGTCCTATCTAAGATAGCTACCAAACATCCATATGCTAAGATAGGTCAGATACGTTTCATATTCCTGATATAGTTGAAGGCTATCTTTTTTCATTTTTAGCTGTGAATATCCTTCAGGATGGTTTTGTTAACTCCTTTATAAAACTTGAACTAGCTCATGCATATAACTAAAGCAAGAAACTTCCTAGATCTCAGTAAAAGTAGGTGGTTACTATGAACTTAGGGTGTGTTTGGTTGGAGGAATCACTCCATTCTAGATGAGGTGGTCATGAATCCATTCCTCATACTATTACTAATACTTAGCTTGTGAGGAATGAGGTGATGATGCATCAACCTATTCCATTCCACAAACCAAACAAAAAAGTGAGGAATGAGTAGATGATGGACTAATTCATTTCTCAAACCAAACACACCATTAATGAGCAGACATGGGTAAGGACTTGAAAGCCTCCTTGCAGAAACAAGGACTGTTGGAACTCTATACTTTTGTTTCTGGCTAATTTTGGGCCTGTATAGTTCAGACCATGGGAAAGCTGCCTGGCCCAGGCAGCAACCCCAGCCGTCTGATTTTGAGCGCCTAGGGTGGGATGGTGCTGCCTGGGCCTGGCCAGGGCAACGAAGCATGTCCATATATCCCAAAAAGAAATATTTAGGGGTAAACAACGGCCACTTCTGGTCGAATCAGTAATCTTGGTCCCATCTTCTATGATATGATCACTGTAAGAAGGTAATTGTTGTTATTGTGTACAGGAGTGTTCTACTGTGGGGCTCCAGTTCTGGCACAGGAACTAAGCAAACTCTGTTATGAATTCAATGGCAAGTCTACAACAAAATTCGAATTCCACAAGGAACATTTCTGACATATAACAAGGTGAATACAAAATAGGGGAACAAGGGGATGAATAATGTTGTATGTAAGTCGCTTCTGCTTTAACATGTTGCTTTCTTCACAATGAGTTGGAAAGAGCAAGGGATTCTGCTCATGGTGTTGTATCGCCACGGCTTACTCCACACTTGTGATACTACCTCCAGTTACAACTGCGTTATCTATTGCTTGAGATACTAAAATACAATAAGATCGCATAGAAAGGGAAATGGGGGTCTGCTGGCACAATACACAAGGCTTCCATAAAAGGTTGAAGAGCATATTTTCCAGGTGGAGTAGCAAGGGAATCTCTCCCATGGAATCCACAACCATAAATTGTGATTATAAGCAGCGTGATGTAGGACATAGAATGAAGGCCAGGATGTCACAAGGCTATCTAACTGTATATTTGCATGCAGCTGAGTGGCTGACTGAGGCCACAAGTTTGATCTAACTTTGTACTTATACACAGGGATGAAAAACAGGAAAAAAAGTATAGTTAGTTTTTGTAAGTAGTGTAGGTTGGTAGTGACTAGGCCCAGATTGGGGGGCTCAAGTTTTATTCAAGCTTGTTTCGTTGCCTTGTCGAGTGAGAAGTTGCAATTTTTTGAGGATATGGCTGATTCATTGTATTGATGTATATCTTTAGTGAAGCCCATGTTTTTAAAATTTATGCTGTTGTCGAGATGTTGATATGGAAAGGATTAAATGTGGAAAAGGATATGTATTCCTGTGCTAATGTGGCGGCAGATTTCGATAGGCTGGCCTTCGTGTCAAAATCCGAGCCACGTGAATGTGTCAGTGATTAACTAGAAAGCGCGACGCTGTCACGTGGGTCACAAGCAGTGTTTTCAGATCAGACGACTAATTGTGATTAGTCGTCCGTAACTATGTGCTCGATAAGGGTCCTCGTTTAGTTTAGACTGACTAGAAAACTTATTGTCCGATAAGATGCGACTAATCACGATTAGTCGTCTGATCAGACTAGCCGGACGACTAGTTGGGTAGGAAGAATTCGGCTCAGCTAAAGAATTTGGCCCACCTTTAGTTGGCCCATTAGGGTAAGAAGAAGAGGAGTGAGCAGTGACTTAGTGAAGGAGCTGCAGTCGCCGCACATTTCTAGCTCCCGCTCGGCACGTTTCCAGCTTCCGCTCTGGCTCTGCTCTCTCGCAGCCGTCGGCACCTCCGCCCGCGTCTCCTCCGCCTACGGCCTGCCTCTCTGGATCTCCCTTGCCGGCGTTCGCAGCTCCGTCCACGCCCCTCGTCGGCATTCGCAGCTCCGTCCGCGCCTCTTGCCGACGTCCGCAGCTCCGTCCGCGCCTCTCGTCGGCATCCGCAGCTCCGCCCACGCCTCCACCTCCGCCCGCTCCTGTCACCTTCCCTGCCGGGACCCAGTAGCTCCGCCCGCCTCTGAGGCTCCGTCGCTTTGAGCTCCTTCCTCGACGCCTGGAGGATGGACGCGGGAGGCCTCAAGCATCAAGATGAGCCACCACTCTGCTTCCTCTGAAGGTTATTGTCTATGTCTGCTACTCTGCTGTTGTGTATTGCCTGTTGCCACCAATTTGTGACACATTTGTGTGGCTTTGCCGCTCTGCAGAGGATGCTCGACGGCGTGCAGCTGTTGAGGTAATTCTACCTAAGAATGAAGCTGTCTCAGGAGAGGCTACCTCAGCGTCGTTAGCTGCTCCAACTGAAGCATCTCTGATAGCTCAAGCGATAGCTAAATTGCCGCCAGATCTTGCTGCCATGGCTGAAGATAAGAAGAGGAAGGCAAAATCATCAGATCCTAGATGGAAACATGGGTTTTGGCTAGACATAGGGAAGAAAGAGTTCATCCAATGTATTTTCTGCAAAAAGGTTGTCCTTGCAGGCATTAAAAGGTTCAAGCAACACCTTGCTGGGGGCTATTTTGATGTAGTGAAATATGGTGAAGCACCTAGACTAGTTAGGCGTGAGATGAATGGTTACTTGGTCACAAGGTCAAGGACTCAGGTTCAGGTACCTGCGGACACTGGGGTGGAGACAGAAACAGAAGAAACAGATCAAGGTGGAGGTGGTGCTTCTGTTGCTGCTGAAAATGAACCAAATGCTAGGACAAAGTCAAAGCAAGTTCCAAGTTCTGGGACAAAATCAAAGCAAGCGAAAAAGATAGCTCAAGCATCAATCATGAACTTTGTGGTTTCTGCTCCACCAAAACCTCACACATACAAGCATTCCAAGTCAGTGTGTTCTTTGCTTTGCAAGTGTCCAGAAGAAGTGGTAGAAGTGGTTGTAGAAAGGCACAAGTCCAAGATGTCACAGCCCACTCTTGAGTACTCCACAAAGAGCAAGGAAGCAAAGCAAATTGTAGATGACCATGCGGCTGATTTTTTATGAGAATGGAATACCATTAAATGCTATTAACTCAAGAAGCTAGAAGATTATGCTTGAGTCCATTGGGCAATATGGTCCTGGGTATCGCTCACCTTCATACCATGAGATCAGGAATCCACTACTTGATAGGGCAGTGAACTAAGACAAAGGAGCTGAGAAAGAAGCATGAGGACGCTTGGAAGGAATATGGCTGCACAATCATGTCAGATGGATGGACTGACACTAGCCACCATCATCTCATCAACTTTCTTGCGAATAGCCCAGCTAGAACATTCTTCTTAGGTTCAGTTGACGCTTCAAGTGAGATAGCCAATGCTTCTATGTTAGCAGACTTGTTAGAGAAATAAATTGACAAGGTTTCAAAAAATTCGTGAGCTCGGTTCTAAAGGCAAGAAATCCAACCCATTGCTGCTAGAAGAGTTTCAATGGGAAAATGAGTGGGTAGACATCAACCGTGACCCAGTTCATGCATGTAATGGCAGTGATATGCTTTGGACACATGTTGATGAAGCTGTTGGTGCAACCGACCAGCTTAGAGGCCGCAATATGTCTAGGGCGACTTCTGCTCGTGCGAGGAATACTGTCACCCACACATATGGGAGGAATAACAAAAGGAAGTGTCCAACTCCAAGGTCAGATGCACCAGCAACTGAAAGCAGTGATCATGAAGAAGAGGAAAACAGAGTTGCACCAGAACAGCCACAAGGTGCAAGTGCAACAGATGAAGAAATGGAGGACCAGGGAGGGGTGGAAGACTCAAGCGGACCTACAACAAATGATGGAAATGAAGACTTCCATGTGGATGTAGATTTACTTCTCTAGATGGCTGAATTGCTGGTTCTATGGATTAGTAGACTGGATGTTTAGAACTATTTTCATTTCAGACTTAAGAACTTGTTTAAGTTTATTAGTTTACTTATGTTGTGTACCGCTGTGCATAGTGTGCACTGTGCTAAACTGCTGTTAGTTCTTATTTGTTAAATTTGTGTACTTGGTTAAGTTGTTTTGCCATGCTCTATTGTCTACTACTCTTTACATTTTCTTTAATCTTTACATTTTTGTTTTTCTGCTATTTTGCCTATTTAACTGATTAGCTTCTTTCTTTGTAATTTTAGATTCAGTCACAAGTCATCAGTCAGCACTCACCATCAGGCATCAGCAAGCAACAGTTACAGGTAAGTGGTCAAATCACCATGATAATGATTCATTGCAAACATGATTACATGCCAAACTGTGCTTGATTGCTTGCCTCTAACATTTACCTATTTATTATGGCCATGTCTACATATATTTACATCATATATATAGTATATACATGGTCGATCAGGCCATCTAAGCACAAGGACGACTAAATGTCCAACTAGCCGATTAGACCGATTAGGACCAACTAATCGACCCTTATCGATGATTAATCACGATTAGTCGTCTGATCGGTGGTCATAAGACTAGCCTCGATAATAGATCTGAAAATATTGGTCACAAGTCACAACTCTCCAATTTTTGATATTTGAATCTTTGAACTTGTAGGCGGTGTCATTCAGATTTTCAACTCTTAATTTTTTTTATATATTTGGGTCCCTATCCTTTTTACTCCCTCTATCCCCGAATAAATCAATTTCTAGAATCCGGGTAAGTCAGACTATCTTAAGTTTAACTAACTTTATATGAAAAGCAACAACATCTATGACAAAAAATACGCATATTATGAAAATGTATTCTACGGTATATCTAATGGCACGAATTTGATGTCATAAATCTTGACATATTTTTTTTAGAAATTTGATCAAAGTTTTAAAAATTGACTTAAGACAACTCTAGAAATTTCTATTTAATCAAGGATAGAAAGAGTATGTATTTGGGTCCCTAAACGTCTATTGTGGTGTCATTTAGATCCGTTGACTTGTCTCGGACGCATTGGTACAAATAGACATGGTATGCTATCTACTTTCCTCTGTCCCTTTTAAGAGTAGGTATTCGTAAGGGTTAAGCTTTCTTAGGTTTAATAAGTTTGTAAAAAATATTAGCAATATTTGTATCTCTAAACAAGTTTATTATAAAAATAGATTTAATGATATATCTAACAATACTAATTAGTACCGTAAATATTATTAATATTTTCTTGTACTATATATTTGGTAAACATGCCAAGATAAAGCCTATTTGGACCAATGTTGGCATTTAGCCATTTAGGGCAAGTTCAGTGACACCGCCATACAGGTCTAGGAATTCAAATATCAAAACTCAAAGAGTTGGTAACTCAATTGATACCGTCATACAAGATTGCAGGCTCAAATATCAAAGATCGAAGAGTTAGAGACCACTGATTACCGCTGTACAAATTTAGAAATCATTTGCGAATCATGCGTTTGTCTAAACATGTTATGGTGGGAGTTCCTGTGCTTTTCACTGATTGGTGATGTTGGTGCAGGTACTCTCTTCATTCTTCAAATTGCAAGTCGTTTTCTCCTTGCGTAGTTTCGCTAAGCATTTAGTCTACATATATGGTATATTTAAATATAGAGTCGATGTAACTGAGGTTCGAGTGTTTGGGGTGAGGAGAGGAACGCTCGATTTTTAGCACTGTTCATCTTCCTCCTCGCCCCCATTGCTGCCCAGCGCCCCACTGTGGCCGCGGAGCTCCAGTGAAAGCCTAGCGCAGCCTCGGCGGCTTCCTTCTTCCTCATCTCCTCCTTCTGCTGTGAGCTTCAGCCATGGACGCCCCTGCCCCGACCTTGCCCAGCCGTCTCCATCGTTGCCAAGGCCCCTAACCACCTAGCCGGTCTACCTCCCCGGAGCCCCCTTCTAAGGCCGCCGGACTTGGAGAAGATGAACAGGAGAGGCCGGTTCTGCAGGCATCGGCGGTGGATCCGACGGCCAGGAAGGAACCGAGTGCGGGCAGCGCGAGAAACAGCTTTTTCTCGTAGATATAAAGCAAAAACTGGATACTTAGAGAAAGTTAAAAACAATTTATAATTTGAAAGGAAGGAAGCAGTAACATTTTGGCTTCACCTTTGCAAACGAGAATCGTAGGCGTGTGGTGGGAGTAGGTAGTTTACGACGCTAAGGTGCGCACACGTGTATCCTTTGTTCAAAAAATAGAAGAATATAGCGGGATGCAATGCAACATGCAAGTCCTTGCACACATCCAAGATCGAACCAGCCACGGTCGCTGATGTACGTTCCTTGTTTCCCGTTTTGTCATTTTCACACGCGTTGCACAAGAGCCATTGTTGTAGCTGGACTTGTAGATATATAGTAGATAGTACAAGTCTCAATCTCCAGTGCACGCCGCCATATGCGACTGCTGCAGGGTAGACACCCCCGTGGGCCAGTCGGAGTTTAGCGTGATGAGAGACACGGTGGTTCTGCACCCAGGCCTCGGCGTCGGCCACCTCCTGCCGATGGTGGAGCTGAGCGGGCTCTTCCTGCGGCACGGCCTCGCCGTGACCATCGTCGTCGTCGAGCCGCCTGCCGCGTCGACGGACGCCTCGACCTCAGTCGCGCGCGCCGCTGAGGCCAACCCGTCCGTCAACTTCCACGTGCTGCCACTGCCGCCACCCGACACCACCGTTCCCCCGGCCGCCGCCGAGCAGGGCCAGGGCCAGGAGCCGCCGTGTGATGCTTTAGCTCTCCTCCGCCGCGCGAACGCGCCGCTCCGCGACTACCTCCGCTCGGTGCTCGCTGCCGCCTCCGCGCGCGCGCTCGTCCTCGACATGTTCTGCGTCGACGCGCTTGACGTCGCCGCGGAGCTCGGCGTGCCGGCGTACATCTTCTACACCTCCTCCGCCAGCAGCCTCGCCGTCAGCCTGCGCATGCCGCACAAGCCGGCCAAGGTGAACGCCAGCTTCGGGGACATCGGCGACGCGCCGCTCTTCTTTCCGGGCGTTCCCCCGTTCAGACCCACGGAGTTCCCCGAGAACGGCCTCGACCGCGACAACCAGGTGCACAGGAAGTTCCTGCGCGCGTTCGAGCGGGTCCCGAATTCCCGCGGCATCCTCGTCAACACGTTCCAGCGGCTGGAGGCCAGGGCGGTGGCCGCGCTCAGGGACGGCGCGTGCTTCCCGGGCTGTTCCACGCCGCCGGTCTACTGCGTCGGGCCGCTGGTCTCGGGAGGCGGAGAGGTCGAACACGAAGCACGAGTGCCTTGCGTGGCTGGAGGGCAGCCGGAGAACAGCGTCGTGTTCCTCTGCTTCGGGAGCATGGGCTCGTTCTCCAAGAAGCAGCTCGAGGCGATCGCCACCGGGCTCGAGATGTCCGGGCACAGGTTCCTGTGGGGTACGAAGCCCGCGGCGCGACGGCAGGAGCTTGTTCGCCTACGGTAGTGATCGTCAGCTACCTGAACCTGACCTCGGCGAGCTCCTGCCGGAGGGGTTCTTGGGGAGGACCAAAGCGGGGTTGGTCGCCAAGTCATGGGCGCCGCAGGCGGACGTGCTCCGGCACAGGGCGACGGGCGCGTTCGTCACCCACTGCGGGTGGAACTCGGTGCTGGGGGGGATAACGGCAGGCGTGCCGCTGCTGTGCTGGCCGCTGTACGCGGAGCAGAGGCTGAACAAGGTGTAGGGTTGGGGTGGAGATGGCAGGGTACGACAGGGAGGTGGTCACCGCACAGGAGGTGGAGGCGAAGGTCAGGTGGGTGATGGACTCAGAGGACGGACGTGCACTCCGTCCGCGAGCAATGGTGGCGAAGGAAAAGGCCCTGGAAGCTCTGCAGCAAGGTGGTACATCGCACAACGCTTTGCTCGAGCTCTTGGCGGATTTGGGTTTTGATGAATGTGCATCACACTAGCGTGTGAAGTTGTCAGGCTCCAGGCATCGTTGGAAAAGGATAAATTATGCACGTGGAAGATGTAATGTCAATTGCAAGGTCAATGAATGCCTGATGCACATTATCCGATTTATGTAATATCAATCCAAAGTCGTTTGACTTCTCTTGTATTCCTTCCATCCAAAAAAAAAAAAAAGAGTTATGACTCGTGCTAATCCAACTTTCTTAAATTTGACCTAGCTTTGTAGATAAATTATATCTTTTTCATACGATCTTGGATGAAGATGATTTTTATATGAAAATTGTAGTTCTCGATGAGATCTACAACTTTCTAGTTTTTAGTTTTTTCATTTGAGGTCTTTAAGATGCTCAAAAAATTAAACAAAGTTTCAGCGATATATTAATCGCGTAGAAACGCTTATTGCCTTAGAAAAATCATATCTTTCTTTCATGTTATCGAACGAAGATACTTTTTAAGAAAGTTGTACGACTTTTTATTATTTACATGTTAATTGTTATGCACTTGGTCCTATGGATCAATATTTCGTATACCTACCGTGTTCGACATAATTTCGCTCGAATTAGTTTGTTTTCGAAATTCTTGATATTCCGTAAGTTCGTATTTGTTTTCGTGTCTGGTTTTACCGCGTTCGCTTTTATTTTCGTATTCAAATGTACAAGTAAAAAACGGTTGAGTGATTTTCCGACCGTTTCAGACCGTTTTCATCCATAGGTAGGTGTGTTGTTGTACTACTAAAATGAACATCTAATGTTTATGTTTTTCTATCCATATCGATAGTTTTTAAAATGGTTACTATGAGGCTACAATGTATAATATTTTTTCTCTCACAACAAAACAGCATCAGTCGGTTTATCGACCGCAAAATTCATCAGCAGTACAGCTTCACATGCTAGACTATATGGCTACAGTGTACAGATAAGTGACAGCCTGTTCGTTTGACTGTGGCTTGTCGTAATGATCGTAAATTTCCAGCCAGAACAGTATTTTTCTTTCACACAAACCGGCCAGCAGTACTTCTTCACGAACCAGCAACGATATGAACCAGCCATCCGAACAGGCTCCACTCTTTGATCGTCTGTCTTTAATTTTTTATGTCAACTGCCTTTTTTATGTCCATGGCCATGTTGAACTCCACGTAATATCGGAGACAAAGTGCGCAAGAGAGAAGACACTGCAATCACTGGGAGACAATATGAGCCGTTCGACGCTAATATCATATGGAAATAAGGCTTTGTTTGGTTCCATTTAGTCTTAGCCAGTTTGGTTTAAGTGACTAAATACCACAAAAGTTGTTGACAAAAAACCACAACATCCTTATTAAATGTCCCTAATATTTGCTCCTCGCTGGCCTACATGCTCCTGCTATGCTCTGTGTTGTTCTTTCCCGGTTACAAAAATGTTCATACACTCACAAATAAGGTTCATACATTACACAAATCTTCATTATTACAAACCATTTCAGTTTCACTAACAAACAGGGCCTAAGAGCAAGGTTAATAATAGAGCAAAGTGTTTAACTATAAGTCAAGTTATAAAAGCCAAACTATACAATAGTTAGTCTTCTATTTGTCTACAAAATTTCTTTATTATTATATGGTTCTATTCTTTTTTCTATTCCTCCTCACACACGTCTCTAGTGGAACCCACTCGTGTATATGCTTTCGTGCTCAGCTTGGTGCTTACATGAAAACCAAGCTCTCTTCTCGCTCTTTTCTTCTTTCTTCAACATCAGCAAAAATATTAATTAGTTTGACTATAAGCCAATTGTTGTGCTTGCTCTAAAGTAATCGCCGAGAAGACCCTGCAAATCTTTGGGAAAGACACAAGCGGACAGCTAGCCTAGACGTCATGAGCATAGGTCTACGCAACAAATTCACGGTGGTTAGGGGGTGTTTGGATACAGGGACTAAAGTTTAAGAGGTGTCTCATCGGATGTCATATGGGGTGTCACATAAGCCTGGGCAAAATACCCGATACCCATTACCCGTACCCGAATTACCCGAACCCGGACCCGAATTACCCGAACTCGAGGTACCCGATCCCAAATTCGGATAGCGATTTTGATTACCCGAAATTAGTTTGGGTAATTCGGGTAATATCCCCTGGTACCCAAACTACCCGAACTACCCAAAGATTTATTTTGTCTTTGTATTCATCATGTGTTGTTAGCTGAACCATTTAACTTATCACTTTATTAGAATATAATTCTCTCTATTTGAATGAGTGACTGTAATATATTATTCTCTACAAATTGCTATTGAAATTCTATACAAATTGCTGCTGAAATTATGTATAGATCGCTACTGAAATTTAGTGTAGTTTGTTGTTTCTGTAAATTTGGGTATATCGGGTAATACCCGAACCCGAACCCGAATTATCGGGTACCCGAATTTGTGGGTAGTGTTTTTTCGGGGGTAATATCGGATAGCAATTTTTATTACCCGAATTTTGAATTACCCGAATTACCCGACCCGAAAAAATCGGGTAACCCGAACGCCCAGGCTTAGTGTCACATGGGGTATTCGGATACTAATAAAAAAACAAATTACAGAATCCGTCAGAAAAAATTATTAAGCCTAATTAATCCGTCATTAGCACATGTTTACTATAGCACCACATTATCAAATCATGGACTAATTAGGCTTAAAAATTTCGTCTCACAAATTAATCTCAATCTATGTAATTAGTTTTATAATTAGTCTATATTTAATACTCCTTGCATATGTTAAACATCCGATGAGACATCGACTAAAGTTTAGAAGGTGGAACCAAACACCCCCTTAGTATAGTGGTTACACAGAAACGACGCGGTCTGTCTATTTGGAACTTAGGTGATTTGACCCATTTGAACACTCGAGCAATTTGAGAGGACAAATCACATAAATGAGACAAAAAAAAACAAAATTGTGTGATTCAAGCCTAATGCTCACACGAGTAATCATACATCAGAAAACACACGAATAACCAAATAAAAAACTCAAGTGAAACAAACCTGAATTTCACTTGGATTACCAAAGACCACCAAACACCTTCTCGCACCACCACTACAAAAGTTGAAACAAAAAATATTTAAAATAAAAGCAAAAAATAAAGAACAGAATCAAAAACCAAAAAGTTTCTATGAACTGCAAAATCACATAAAATTCTAAGGGAACTGCCTCAAACAACAAAAAAGAAATACAAAAAATAAAAAACTAGAAAATTTCTATGAAATGCAAAATTACAAAGATTCTGAGGGAATTGCCTCATACAAACATACCAAACAACAAATTTTTAATATGGAAAGCTAAACCAAAAGAATTATGAGGTCATTATATTAATCAAACAAACTTCAAAGAATGATAATACAAAAAAAGTAAAAATCATAGGAATAAGTAATGAATTTTTTGCACTTAGTACTACTTACATAAATAATACCCATAAATTACACCTGATGAACACCTGTAAGTGAAGTTGAACTCTACTGTAACTAGAATAATTATGTAGTTAACAATCATGGTAAATAAAAAGAAAGCAAAGATCCAATCAAATCTTAGAGCAGTAAGCCACACCCTTGTCAAGCAAGTAATCATAATACACCTGTTATAAGAAACACATGAAAGATTGATAGTGGACCCAAGACTTATAAGAGCCCAGAATTATAGGGCTAGCCTGGATGTAGCCTTCTTTGCTTATTGCTATGTGAAGTTTGACATATACCAGTACTGTGAAATGGCAAGCAACTGATCAAGGATTACATTTCACTTCTTCTATACATGATACGTTAAACTAAATATAGATGAAAAAATGGCAGCGTGATCACACAATGTGGCAGGACTTATATTATTTAAGCTCTAAATTTCAGAACACCCAACACTACATGGCATACACGGTAGAAAGAACTTCAACTGATCTGACACACACATTAAAGATTTGAAGATAGACAGACAACATAAAAGCAATGACTGAAAAGGAAGTCTTATGAACAATACAGAAATTCAGATTAAAGTAAGGTTGCATTGCCTTAAAGTACCAATAAATATAGGAAAGCAACAACAAACGCACAAACCAACATTTTAGAACCTGCAAAAGCCTCAAACCTAATGTATGGGAGAAACTATGTCAGCAAAGAAGAGTGGGATAATTGAGATGATGAAGGAGTAGAGTAGTACCTCAGATTTGCAAGTGAGAGCATCCATACATAGTGAGGGAGAAGGACATTTGGAGCCAACATATTAGACCTAACGTACAAAAATTGAGATCAAATCATGGAAAATGATATAGAATATAATAAATGAACAAATAATGAGAGCATGAGAAATTGAGGTCAAAACAAATAAGAAAAAAACAAAAAACGGAAATTTTCTATAGTTTCCAAAATCAAAAAGATTCTGAGGCCATTTCCTCAATCAAACAAAACAAAATAAACAAAGTCCATTCAAACTATTAACCAAAAATGAGCCTAATAAAATTATTAACTTAGTATTATATACATCAGTAATACCTAGCAAATAGACCTGATTAAAAATTGAAAATATAGTTGAACAATAGTACTAGTTACATAAAAAATACCAAGGAATTACACCTGATTGACCGCTCTAAGTGTAATTGAACTCTAATGTAAGTACAAAATTAATCCATAGTAACATGATAGTAAATTAATTAAGTGCATTTACCAAGTGGGGCCATTCTTTCTTACTATATACAGATTTTTCTACTACATTTAACAAGAAGAAAGCAAGATCAAAAACACCATACAGATCAAGCTGAAAAGAAACTACAATACTACAGCATGCTGAACAACAACACTTGAGTTGTTACAAGCATCGAATCAAACTGAAATTACTAGCCGGTATGTATGCATACAGTTAATTAAATAAATCAGGTAACAATGAGATAGAAGATGGAAGTTTGGGTCGATGGATGTGCAATGCAGGGATGGAAATGGCAAGAAGAAGCTAGCTTACTTTGGAGGTTCGGCGACGTGCAGCGCTAGAACTGGATGGCCGGGGAGGAGCAAGTGTCGGCATCGCTCCCTTCCTCGCCATTGTCGTCATTGAAGGAGAAATCCAGAACCGACATGGGGCTCAGCTGTTGGTTGTCCTCCACCATCATGTTGGCCCCAATCTTTCGCCCCACCGCGGAGTCGTTGTCCGCTACCGCCTGCACCTGCCATCATCCACGCCATTAGCAATCGTCAACACTACCGCATATGAGTCTCTGCGCGCACGCAATAAGTACACGTCTACTGCTACAACTACAACAAGTCCAGAACACAAGACTGTTGGTTGCAGCAGAAGGTGCAGATACAAAGCATGCATAAAGTTTAATTCATAGTCCATATAATAGTAAATTTGCCAAAACAAAACAAGATAAAAAAACACAAACAGACAAAAAATGTCGTGTAGGCATTGTAGTGTACCTGGTGGCACTGAAAGGGAGAGTGCACCTTGAGAAATATGCAGCACAACAAACACATAACAATGTTTCAGAATAATAACAAGAGCTGCTGCCATTATCACATTGCCGCTGCAACAAGGCAAAACTCATGAGCGAACCCTAACAACAAAAAATATGAGGATTCAAAGGAAACAAAAGGAGTGAGCCTTGCAGCCTCATGGAATTGCCTCTCACAAGTCCAAAGTGACACGGCAAAGAAGACGATGCGCAAATGAAACAACCGCAGAAAACACAAGCGACTCCCAACTTTAACAATAGAACTAAGAGTGAGTCCTGCATCCCCCATATATTGAGACAAAGAAAGACAATAACAAAATAAACACAATACAAATAAATTATTACAAATACAAAGAAAACAGAAAAAACATAAAATTTCTATGGAACCACCTCCATATCAGGAACACCATCAAGAACCACCTCCATATCGTGCTCTCTGCTACACTGGAAAACAACTCTACAACCACATCCTCCACCACATCTAGCTCCAACTCAACATACCAAATAGACAAATGAACAAAATTTGAGATTAAAACATCAATAATGATACAGAATATAACAAATGGACAGAAAATCAGAGCATGAGAATTGAAATAAAATAGATCAATTGTATCCGTGAGTCTTGCTACAAACATGTTGTTTGGCAAAAATAACTAATGGATAAACAATCTAAATTTAATAGAAAAGAACTTCAAGAAACAAAAAGAGAATAATAAAAACCATCACCAAATAAACAAAATACAAAAACCAGAATTTTCTATGGAAAGCAAAACCAAAGAGATTCTGAGGGCATTGCCTCAAACAAACAAATCAAAATAAACATAGCCCATCCAAACTATGAGCCAAACATGTGCCTAATAAACTTTTTTCACTTAGTATTAGATACATCAATAATAACTAACAATTACACCTAATTAACCACTGTAAATTTAGTTGAACTCTAGTGTAAATACAAAATTAATTCATAGTAACATGATAGTAAATTAATTAAGTGCATTATCAGGTGGGGCCATACCTTCTTATTAGATGCAGATATGTGCTAGTAGATTTGCCAAGAAGAAAGCAAGATAAAAAACAACAAAGAGATAATCAGAAAATCAAAACTTGAAATCAAATAAATTTCTATAGAAATCAAATTCAAATAAATAGATACAATGAAAAATTAAAAGACAAAGGAATTAAAATACAAATTACAGTACTCCATATGATGAATTACACCAAAAATAGTCATGTAAAACTACTATAAATGATATGTAAATAAAAAATACTAATCCACGAGCAGCTTCTAATAACACATAGTAAGTAAAATCAAGTAACCAAGTCTGAACATGGAAACACATTCATAGTAAGACAAAAAAAACTGAAGGGCATGTATCTAATCATGCAGTGAACAACAAGGCAAGAAAGCAACAGAACAGGCAAGATAGTAAGCACCAGACGAAACAACTCGTGAGGAATTAACCCGATTTTTGTAAAAAACATAAGGAAGCATAAACGACACAGGATGAAATGATCAGCTATGAGGCATCAGCAAGCTGCCAAAGTTATAAAATTGGAGAAGCAGCAAGCAGCAAGCACAAGCATGGACCAGAACATGGTAGCCAAAAATGGCAAGAGCAACATGAGCTTTCAGCCGGAAATTAACAGTTAACAACCAAAAAGGGCAATGAATGATTAGAAAACATAATGTGCTATGTGTGGGGTGGCATAACAAAGACGGTCACAAGCAATACTAAAATCACTACAGTGATCTATAACTACAATTACAACATCCAAGATTATGTAAATAAAATAAAATAGATATGTAAGGACAGACATCACAAACGCATTCCTATTCACATGGATCAGTATACAATAAGAATGATCTCGGCACATTAAAATCACTAGAAAAAAACATATGCATCAGTAAATAAAAATAATCACTTGACATATTCACTCTAACTACTACTATGAGAAAAGCAATATTCTCTGTTAAAAACACATATCATTACTACCGAATCAGGCAAAAGAACTCAACTAGACGCCCTCAGATAACTACTATACACACTAGCCCACCCAAGCATAAAGTAGGATCAATGAATTGGTACGTATTGGAGGAAAGCATATACACACGACAAATAATCAAAGTGACGAAATTTAAAATTAATTTATGGATGCAAAATAACATAATTACTTGGCCTTTAATAAACCAAACATATCAAAAAGAAAAAAAATACAAAAACTATATTCTTTTTATGAATTGCAAATACAAACAAATTTGAGGGCCTTGAATCAAACAAACAAATCAAAGTAACAAAACTACATGTCATAAAATAAAATTCAGATTAATGAACTTATTAAATTACAGTGAACTAAGACTACATTTACACCAAATAATGCGATGTAACTTGAATAAAAATATATCTGTAATTAATGACATAGATCAAAGTTTTTGAACTAAAAATATAACAAAATGCATGGCTAAGAAAATTAATAAAATAATAAGGGCCAACTAAATTGGTGATAGGAGTAGGCAAAGTGGAATTACAAACACATTTCTATGCAAATAGAATAACTGCAGGAGAGAACATGTGCGCACTCAACCTAATTCAGTAACATATCATGTGCTAAGAACACATTTATATTATTCAGTAGGTCAAAATGTCAAATAGACTTGTATAACAGTTGCCAGAAAGAAGATTATGTACAAATGCACATGATGCAAATATGAAATAAACACACAAAAAAACATTATGGTTGGCCCCATCTTATTGGCTTCCTAGTTGTCAGAACAAAAAAAACAAATTATCAAATAATAAGGTGCAACAAATCTATAAATAATGTGTAATGACTTATGACTTGAATATAACAGCAAGAAGCTAGTCTGAAATCTGCAATAAATTAGCTCAGACATCCAAAGCAAAATGAATAACAAAACAAATGCAGTGATTCGAAGTGGAATCAAACACTGTCAGAACAACAACTATGCTTCTGTAAGCGTACATCTTATACAATTAGTAATCTGAACTCTAAAAATAGATAGCATCATTCAGTGTTATCTCTAATAAGCACACATATAATTTTTCAAATCAATGGTACCAGCAAAGTACAGAATCTGCTGGCATATAAATCATCTAACATAATGCGAAATGAAACCTTGAAAAAGGTCCACTGATCCATGAAACTATCAATAAGAATGTCAGATGTAATCATTCACAATAAACAAAATCTAAGACTTCGCCACATGCCCAAGGACAACTTTCCCAAAAGCAGTTTCATACAAAATTAAACAACACTTAGGATAAAACTAAATTTCCTCATAGCATCACTTGAAAACCCCAGTTTCTGATCCTAGTGAATCATATCAGAAGAAAAATTACATATAGAAACCAAATAGGTAATAACATTATACAAACAAAAAAACAGGCCCATCCACACAGCTTCTACTGGGTAATCAGAAGCTTAGAGCTCACATTTATGGAGGAGGGTGACCTCCTTGGACTTGGCATGGTGGCCTTAGATCCATGCCGGTCCGTGGCTAGACTACTCTTTGCGTACTTGCGAGGCCAAAGATGATCGTGGCAGCGATGGGGACAGCTTGGTGGAGATGAACGCTTCTATAGTTGCCTCTGGGTCTGGGACGTGGTGTCGAGGCTCTCTGTGTCGGGGGATCGAAGCTGCCACCGCAATACGCAAAGGCGACGTCGCTACGCTAGGGGTGGACGACGGCGCGATGGCGCTGCAGAGAAGAAGAACTCACAGAGAGGGCTCACCACCGGCGACCTGCTCTCCTTCGAATATGCTCGGATGAAACAAAGACAAACACAAAAATCAAATACAGATAAACAACCTACGGAGAGGAAACGACAGATCAGGACCGCATCGATCAGATCTACAAGATTCATATGAGAAAAGCTAAGAAAAACTCACAAACGAAGTCGAATCACCGAAAATGGAGCTCGCTCCACACCCACCTGAGGAGACGTAGAGAAATGGGGAATTGAATGAACACAAGAACGACAGGGAGATGTAAATGGCCTGTTTTCCAAAAACATGATGACAGGTGGGACCCACTTGGGATGGGCCGAATCAGGGAACAGTGCGACAGAAAAGATGGATGTCCATGATGCGAGCAAACTGCAGATCCAACGGATAACAAATCGTGTGACGAAGGGACCAAAATCACACGGGCAAAGCATAGCTTTCCTGTTAATTAAACCCCTCGTGGCCTATATCTTCGACACAATATTCCATTGCTCAGCGCCTCGCGTCGCCTATATCTTCGACGTGGTTACGTAGCAAGCAGTTTATCTTGGTCGCTTTTGAGGAAGAAGCATGCGAGGTCTCTATGGATAGCAGACAAAGCTTAGCCACTTTTAGCATCTCAGGAACTAGCTTTCTCAAAGAAAAAGTCTAAACGACAGAAGGGTTCATGTTTCGATCGATCAACCATGGATATAAGATTCTAGAGGGTGGTGGAACTAACATTGGTGGTGAAGACCGGGTGCTCGAAACATAAAGTAGTGATCAATGAGAATAAGTGTACGTGTGGAAAACCGACCATATACCATAGTATCCTCCAGTTGACGGCGGCGGTGGCAGTGGCGATGGAGAAGGCTACACCTGTGTTTTGTCACTTCATCTAAATGCAGTACATCACTCTGATATTAATTCATTGCGTATACGGATACAACAGTAAACGAATCTAGGCTTTTCAGTGAGTTTTCAAATAGACTTTTCATTGACTGCAACAGTACTTGTAGCCCTTTCAGTGACTGCAACAGCACAAGTAGCCTTTTCAGTGATACAAACAGTAGCACTACAGTCCTAGGATAGTTAACGAAGTACAGGGCATAAGACCATCTGAAATAAAGCATAGTGCATTACATAGTTCATTACAACATAATAAAAAAAGTCCAGGAAATAAGTTCATCTGAAATAAAGCAGAGTGCATTACAACATAGTAAAAAAAGTCTAGGGCTACACGACATCGCTCATGAATAAACCAAATACCTACTGAGTGCAACGAGGTCACTTTCTCTTCCTCTGGGCATCGGGATTCTCCTCCATCGTTGCCTTCGCTCGGCGACATGCTCAAGCTTCTTCTCCCTCTCCGCCTTGTACGTAGCAACACGCCTCCTTTCCTCCTCTTCCTTATGCTCCTTTTCTATAGCCTCCTGTCTGCGTCTCTGCTCAAACATCTCCTTAACCTCCGCATCCCACTCCTTCAGGCCTTCTAGATGCTGCTTGTCCGACTCCTTGATCTCGGTGTCAATCCACTGCTCAAAGTCACACAGTGGGGAACGGTCCGCAAGAAAAACAAATTGTTATAAAACAAATAAATAAGCAATACTTAATATCACAAGAAAATTAATTAACACACAATAAAAATTCCTCACAATCGATGCACGGCGCTGTTGCTTTGTAGGTTCACATGCATAATTGGGATACATCCAGTACCTCTGTCTATATGTTTCCTCATCTTCAGATATGTCTACCTTGCAAGGATCACCACAAAAGCACATGGGTCGACGAACACCTTTAGAGAGAGGCTTTAGGTCGTAGGGATTTACCCTCTGACGACCATAGCTACAATTGAAAGAATTTAGTCATATTAACGGAGAACCAAATCTAAACCTAGGATTTTCTATTTGTTGCACAAATAATGAATAAACATTGGGATTATCTTGGAATACGAGCTTTACCACGCCTTGGCATCCTAACATTACGTAGAAAAAAAATCAATCCAAAGTACCTTGCAACGAATGTAAAGCTACTAACACTAAATCACCATACCTCTCAAATAAGCTTTCATTACAAACCCTAAGCAAATTTGAATCCCAACAAACACAAAATTTAACTCAATAATTATAAACTAGAACATATACAACAACAACCATACATTTGGGTCATTCAATCATTTGAACCACCATACATTGCACGAATGACATGAACATAACCAAACCTATAATGCCAAGTTCAAAAAAAAACACAAACAACCGAATCTAAATGGATGAAATGAAATAGGGGAAATAGGAGTACCTTGGCAAATCGTCAAAACCCTCGGTTTGGCCTCCCAAGAGCTGGATTTAGGATTTAGGGTTCGTGGGAAGAGAGAGGGAGTGGGAAATGGCCACCTGTTGGTTCTGAATGGAGGAGGAGGAAGAAGGGGGCCGCGGCGCGGCATCAACTGACCGAACCTCGGCGTTGAGTCGAGCCGCCCGAGGTTAGCGTCTCGGCGTCAGCTGATCGCACGCCGCCTCTTGGCCCACGAAGCGTTGTTGGGCCGCCTGGGCCGCGCGCCGGATGGTGCCAAGAGTCGGCGTGACTCCCCACCGCGCTGAAGTTAGGCCTGTGGCGTTGGCTGACACGACACCGACGTACTGGGCCCCATGCGCCAGCCCCGGAGTCGTCGGTGACGTGGCAAGGACTCGGCGTCGTGTCAGTCGACGCCGACCTTCATACCTCGACGTGATTTCCTAAGACGCTTAAAAATGGTCTATTTGTAGCAAAAGTTTTAGCAGGGGTCTTTTTATAAAAAAAATGTTTTAAAAAGAGACCGAAATGCAAAAATTTCACCTACCCGATCATCCAAGAGTCCAAGACCTCCGGCGAAACTGATGAGAGATTGCGTGTGTTGGTCGTCGTCTCTTACTTTCGAATCTAGAGTTCAAGCTCCAGCATATTATTGGGCCACGTCACCCTATTTTCACCACCGTTAGATCCCAAGTGGAGTTCCCATCCGGCCGTTGGTCAGGCCTCGATTGCTAAGTCGTAACGTTTCGAGAGGGCTCGTCGTTCAGCCCTTGCGACTTTTCTTTCTTGCCGCAGTCGCGTCCTCGCGAGCTCCGGCCAACCCAGGCCATCGACAGCGAGCACAACTCCACAAGATGCGACTCCAACGTCGCTGCCTCTTTCTCCATCTCACGTGCATCGATGTCGCCACCCCTCCTTGTGGGGCTCTGGCTCGCCGTCCTCCTCCTTGTGGGGCTCTGGTTCGTCGTCTTCGCCTTGCTACGGGCGCAGAGATAGGTTGAGCAGAATGTGAAGACTGAGGAGGTGTCAACAAAGGAGTGAGAAATTGGGGTACCAGGTCGCTGGCTGCTTTTGTAGTATGCACGAGCGCTAGCCGCGACCGTGGAGGCTAGCATACCCCTGCGGTGAGCCGGTGATGGGGCGGCGGTGGTGCAGATCGAGTGCCATATGGGCAGCGCATCCCGCGGCGGTGGCCCGTAGCGACGCAGAGTCGAGCGTGATATGATGCGAGCGAGGATCTACTTGAGGTCGTTGGCGCCGCCTCTATCACACATAATTATTACTTGTATCACTGTGTTCGCTGAAATTCCTGCCCAGAACGTGAATCTACAATTCTCTCTATCCTTCCCCACCGCTTACTACTGCAGTCCTGCTTCAATGACTTTCAAACAGATAAGGGCCTTGTTTAGATGTAAATTTTTGCAATCTGGACACTGTAGCACGTTTCGTTTATTTGACAACTTTGTCCGATTATGGACTAACTAGGCTCAAAAGATTCGTCTCGTGATTTACAATCAAACTGTGCAATTAGTTACTTTTTTTACCCACATTCAATGCTCCATACATGCGTCCAAAAATTGATGTGATGGAGATAGAGTGAAAAAAACTTGAAACTTTGATGCAATCTAAACAAGGCCAAGGTTTGTCAAAATTCTAAGTTTTTTCACTCTCTTTCCATCACATCAATTTTTGGACACATGTATGGAGCATTAAATGTAGATAAAAAAAATAACTAATTACATAGTTTGGTTGTAAATCACGAGACGAATCTTTTGAGCCTAGTTAATCCATGATCGGACAAAGTTTGTCAAATACAAATGAAACGTGCTACAGTATCCAAATTGCAAAAATTTGCAATCTAAACAAGTACCCAGTAAAATTTCTTACGTGCACATGTATGGCTCACCTTTACATGCTCTGCTGTCTTATTTGTCTCTCAATTCCCAATCATGATAATATCACTGAGCAACTAATTTTTATTTATGTTACCTGAAATTGGAAGTTAGTAGCCGCTTACATTCTGCTGTCCTTTGTGCAGGGCTGTAAAAACTAATTTCAAAAGTATATACACGGTGTATACTTTAGTTTATATATGTATTCTAAGACATGGAAAGTTCTATTAATCATTCTTTTGTGGAAAGAATTCTATAATACTGCTATTATGAAAGTTGAGACATTAGGAACTTCTCGAAGTTCTCGCGAGATTTGACATTGCCAAATGTTATTCAACCTTTAAATGGCAAAAGCCTTTGTATTCATTGTTTACCCTATACAGCTATAGCATGTTCAATTGTCTTATGAACGGTACTGTCGGCTACCGTGAGAAGGGGTACCCTAAGCAAGAACCAAAAAACGACTGCCTTAGAGCTTCGTAAAGATCGAAACCAGCTAAACACCGCTGGCCTCGGCCGAATTCTCCGACTCGCCCGAGGCCCCCTCACCGCTGACCTCGGGCGATCCCCCACCGAAGGCCTCGGCCGACCCCCTCTCGTCGCAGGCCTCGGCCGGGTCCGCCGACCCTCCGTCTCGCGCGAGGCGGGCTCGGCAGCACTCCGCTGCCTCTTCCTTCACCCGTCCCTCTGACAAAACGTCGTGTCGCATTAACTCAGCCAACTGCTGCCCCTGACATCGGCCGCATGCTCGGCACAGTACAGCGGAATGGCCGACGGGACAGGAGGCAGGACTGGGCAGGGGTTACACGCCACTGTGCAACCGCTATGCACATGGTTGACGCCCATGCCTCACTGTGCCTGCCAACTCCTGCTCGAGAACAACGCAGGTGGGGAGCCACGTCTGGGATACTGTGGCCTCGGAATCAGTACCCAGGACCAATAATTCCCTCCAAGGCCTCGGCAGTTTGCTTCAGGGGCTCGGCAGCCTGAGGATCCATGTCCGCCGAGCCCCCCACGATGGCTCGGCCTCGGCATCTGCAGAGCCACGGCTCCCTACGACGTCATCGCACGATGACCAGCACGTCGCCCGCCATGTCCTGCCTCAAGCTGTACTGGAGCCCCACGACGCACAAGACCAAGTATGACCGGCGCGTCACTTCTGCACGACAAGGACGGGGCCACTCCATCGACCATACCACAACAGTGGCCGGCTACAGGGCTCGGACACGCCACCCCCATTTATAGAGCGCTATGTAGCAACATATGTACGTTCCTGGTTCTCCCTTAGAGTATAAAAGGGAGGGACCGGGGCCATTTCTAGGGAGGGCAACGAGCAGAAAGACGAACACACCGATAGAACTACACACTTCTACGCTGCTTGAGAACAACGCCTCAAGCAGCCCGCACCACCCTCGCCGAGACCTGGGGCTAGCTCCCTCTCTCACCTAGCTTGTAACCCCCTACTACGAGCACTCCGGTGCAAGGAATACAAGATCGATCTCTCAGACTGGACGTAGGGCCTCGATTGCCTGAACCAGTATAAACCTTGTGTCTCTTTGCATCACCATCCGGTTCAGGGAGCACGCAGCACAAATTCACTCGTTGGTTGAGGACCCCCCCGGTCCGAAACACCGACAGTTGGCGCGCCAGGTAGGGGCGCTGCGTGTCAGCTTTCGTCATCCCTAGCAGGATCCGGATGGCAGACCCCATACGACCATTGCGTCTCGGCACCGTAGTTTGGTTCGGGAGCCTAGAGTTCATGTCTCTAGGGCATGAGTACGACATGGTGCTCCTCACTCCTCGAGCCCCACCGTCCGACGATGAAGTCACGCCCCGGCAGCCCAGGCGCAGGCGGCGCCCGGGCGGCCGCTCTCGCCGCGCTCGCCAGGCACGACGCGAGCAAGGCCACCCCGACGCTACGCGAACCCGGGGCGGCACGCCACTCCCCGCCGATATCCTACGACCAGCTGTTGGTACGGGGTCCCTGGCTGGGGACCTGTCTGGCCTGAGCATGGACAAAGGAAAATCGCCGGTGGCTCGCGGCGATGCCCAGTCGTCTAGCTCCGCTCCACCACTCCCTGAAGAGCCGACCCCGGCGGGGCAGAATCTGGAGACGGCACCGTCCCCATACCCCTTTGGGTTGAGAAATGCCGCCGCCTCTTATGCCTACGCTTACACTGCCGCTCACGAGCACCCCTCGGAACGCCGCCAGCGCTTCGCTCTCGACCTGAGCACCCACTCCGACTCCTCGGACGAGGACGAGGCATGGCCCGGGGTGGATTTCTCCGAACTCCACAACCCTGGGGCTTTGCGCCAATTCTTGGCCGCAAGCGACTACTGCCTCGGCTATTCCGACTCCGACGACGAAGGGACTTACGATCCATCTCGTGAGTGCTTCCACGTCGGGCTCGGGATGCCAAGGGCGGGCGAAGAGGACGAGAGGACAGGCAACCATTCCCCGCCCCGGGCAGGGGCGGGCGATGCCACACCTCCGCGTCTCGAAGCCCCGACAGCACGGAACGAGAATCCCGTCCGCGGGGAGCATCGACGCCCAGACCTGGAGCAGCTCCGCGAGCTTCAAGCCAAGGTCGAACAAGACCGACTCCTTCTGCAACAGCTTACGGGACACTCTCGAGCAGGAGCAGCAAGGGCGCGGTGAGGGCGGAGGAGCCCGACGGAGGGCCCGCGACGTCCATCACCGCATCAACGACAACGAGGGGGATGAGCCACCCCCAATCTTTAATCGCGCTAGCCAGAATGTCGCAGCGGCTGCGATGCTGGTCCGAGCAATGCCCGAGCCCTCCACCACCGAGGGGCGACGGGTCCGCGGAGAGCTCCGCGACCTCCTCGAGACCGCAGCGGTGCAGCAGGCCGAAAGTTCCGCCTCCCGCCGGCGCGGAGGCACTTCGGAGCAACCCACAGCGCAACCTCGCCAGGGCCAGGATGCCTCGGTCCGTCCCGAGGCCTGCTCGCGCGCCGACGGTCAACAGGGCCCCCTCGGTGCGCGATCGACCTGGAGACCAACGCGAGGCACAAGGCGACCACGAAGTAGTTGGCAGGCGACGGCGCCACGACGACGGAGCCGCCCGGGGCTACCACCCACACCGAGGCGGTCGCTACGACAGTGAAGAGGACCGCAGTCCTTCTCCCGAGCCACCTGGCCCTCGGGTCTTTAGTAGAGCCATCCGCAACGCTCACTTCCCAGCCCGGTTCCGGCAACCTGCCAACCTCACAAAGTATAGCGGCGAGACGAACCCCGAGCTATGGCTAGCCGATTATCGCCTGGCTTGTCAGCTAGGTGGTGCGGACGATGACCTGCTCATCATCCGCAACCTCCCTTTGTTCTTGTCAGACTCAGCGCGAGCCTGGCTCGAACACCTTCCCCCCGCACAGATCCACGACTGGCGCGACTTGGTGAGGGTCTTCGTCGGGAATTTCCAGGGCACCTACGTGCGCCCCGGGAACTCCTGGGACCTCAAAGGTTGCCGCCAGAAGCCGGACGAATCTCTTCGAGATTTCATCCGGCGCTTCTCCAAGAAATGCACCGAGTTGCCCCGCGTCGGTGACTCGGAAATCGTCCAAGCATTCCTCTCTGGCACCTCCTGCCGAGACCTGGTCCGAGAATTGGGCCGGAACGTACCAACCACAGCGGCCGCACTCCTCGACATCGCCACCAACTTCGCCTCGGGCGAAGAGGCGGTTGGGGCCATCTTCCCCAACAACGACGCCAAGGGGAAGCAGAAGGACGAGGCCCCCGAGGCCTCGCCCACCCGCGTCCCCAAGAGAAAGAAGAAGGGTCGCCCAGGGAAGCAGGAGGTCCTCGAGGCCGGCCATGTCGCCACAGCAGATCGCAGGAATCCCCGAGGCCCCCGGGGCCCCGGGCTATTTGACGACATGCTTAAGAAGCCCTGTCCTTACCATCAAGGTCCGGTGAAGCATGCCCTCGAGGAGTGCACCATGCTCCGGCGTTACTACGCCAGGCTTGGGCTCCCCGACGACGATGACGCCAGGAAAAGGGGCGCCGGCGAGAGGGACGGCGATAAAGATGATGGGTTCCCCGAGGTACGCAACGCCTTCATGATCTTTGGCGGACCCTCGGCATGCCTCACGGCGCGCCAGCGAAAGAGGGAACGCCGGGAGGTCTTCTCGGTCAAGGTGGCCACCCCCCGGTACCTCGACTGGTCTCGAGAGGCAATCACCTTTGATCGGGATGACCACCCCGATTATGTTCCAAACCCCGGGCAGTACCCGCTTGTCGTCGACCCGATCGTCGGCAACACCCGGCTTACCAAAGTGCTCATGGACGGAGGCAGCGGCCTCAACATCCTCTACGTCAACACTCTGGAGCTCCTGGAGCTCGACCAGTCACGGCTCCGAGGCGGTTCCGCGCCCTTCCACGGCGTCGTGCCAGGAAAGCGCACACGACCCCTCGGGCGCATCGACTTACCCGTCTGCTTTGGCACTCCCTCCAACTACCGCAAGGAGGTCCTCACCTTCGAGGTGGTTGGATTCAAGGGGGCTTACCACGCCATCTTGGGGCGCCCGTGCTACGCCAAGTTCATGGCGGTCCCCAACTACACCTACCTCAAGCTCAAGATGCCAGGCCCCAACGGCATCATCACCGTCAAGTCCACGTACGAACATGCATACGACTGCGACGTCGAGTGCATCGAGTACGCCGAGGCCATCGTGGAGGCCGAGACCCTCATCGCCGATCTCGACCAGCTTGGTAGCGAGGTTCCCGACGCCAAGCGGCGCGTCGGGACCTTCGAGCCCGCGGAGGCCGTCAAGCTCGTCCCCGTCGATCCCACCGTCCCCAACGGCCGAGGACTGAAGATCAGCGCCACCCTCGACAGCAAATAGGAGGCCGTGCTCGTCGACTTTCTCCGTGCGAACGTCGATATGTTCGCATGGAGTCCCTCGGACATGCCGGGCATACCAAGGGAGGTCGCCGAGCACGCCTTAGATATCCGGGCGGGCTCCAGGCCGGCAAAGCAGCGCCTGCGCCGGTTTGACGAGGAGAAGCGCAGGGCCATCGGCGAAGAAGTGCAGAAGCTCATGGCAGCCGGGTTCATCAAGGAAGTATTCCATCCAGAGTGGTTGGCTAACCCTGTATTAGTCAGGAAGAAAAGTGGCAAGTGGAGGATGTGCGTGGACTACACTGGTCTAAATAAAGCGTGCCCGAAAGTCCCATTCCCACTACCACGAATTGACCAAATCGTCGACTCCACTGCAGGATGCGAAACCCTCTCCTTCCTTGATGCGTATTCCGGTTACCACCAAATCAAGATGAAAGAGTCCGACCAGCTCGCGACTTCTTTCATCACTCCATTCGGCATGTACTGCTACGTAACCATGCCGTTCGGCCTCAGAAACGCAGGGGCTACTTACCAGCGGTGCATGATCCAAGTCTTTGGCGAACACATCGGGCGAACCGTCGAGGCCTACGTGGATGACATCGTAGTCAAGTCCAGGAAGGCCGGTGATCTCGTCGGCGACTTGGAGGTTGCCTTCACATGTCTCAGAGAGAAGGGCATCAAGCTCAACCCCGAGAAGTGTGTCTTCGGGGTTCCCCGAGGCATGCTCTTGGGATTCATAGTCTCGGAACGTGGAATCGAGGCCAACCCGGAGAAGGTCTCGGCCGTGACCAACATGGGCCCGATCCGAGACCTCAAAGGGGTGCAGAGGGTCATGGGATGCCTTGCGGCCCTAAGCCGCTTCATCTCGCGCCTCGGCGAAAAAGGCCTGCCCCTGTACCGCCTCTTGAGAAAGTCCGAGCGCTTTTCTTGGACCACCGAGGCCGAGGAAGCCCTCGCCAGGCTCAAAGCACTGCTCACCAACCCCCCCCGTCCTGGTTCCGCCCACCGAGGGCGAGCACCTCTTACTCTACGTCACCGCGACGACCCAAGTGGTCAGCGCGGCCGTAGTAGTCGAGAGGCAGGAGAAGGGACATGCTCTACCCGTCCAACGACCTGTCTACTTCATCAGCGAAGTGCTCTCCGAGACTAAGACGCGTTACCCCCACATCCAGAAGCTGGTTTACACCGTAGTCTTGGCTCGACGCAAGCTGCGTCACTACTTCGAGTCCCACCCGGTGACTGTGGTGTCGTCTTTTCCTCTGGGAGAGATAATCCAAAACCGGGAGGCCTCGGGTAGAATAGCCAAGTGGGCTGTCGAACTCATGGGGGAAACCTTGTCTTTCGCGCCTCGGAAAGCGATCAAATCACAGGTCCTGGCCGACTTTGTAGCCGAGTGGACCGACACACAGCTGCCACCCGTTCAGATCCAATCAGAATGCTGGACCATGTACTTCGACGGGTCTCTGATGAAGACTGGGGCTGGCGCGGGCCTGCTCCTGGTCTCGCCCCTCGGAGTACACATGCGCTACATGATCCGGCTTCACTTCGCCGCCTCCAACAATGTGGCCGAATACGAGGCCCTCGTCAACGGCCTGCAAATCGCCATCGAACTTGGAGTGCGACGTCTCGACGTACGGGGTGATTCGCAGCTCGTCGTCGATCAGGTGATGAAAGAGTCAAGCTGCCATGACCCCAAAATGAAGGCGTACTGCACGATAGTACGTCGCCTAGAGAACAAGTTCGACGGTCTCGAACTCAACCACGTTGCGCGAAAGTTCAACGAGGCCGCAGACGAACTGGCAAAGATGGCGTCGGCGCGGACCCCGGTCCCCCCGAACGTCTTCGCCAGAGACCTCCACAAGCCATCCGTCGACTACGCCTCGGCGACGGAAGAGGGCCCATCGGCCGAGCCCACCGCAGGGCCCGAGGCCCCCTCTGCCACCGAGACCCCGCCAGCCAAGCCCGAGGCCATGGCGATTGACGCAGAGCCTCCCAAGGCCGACCAAGGAACGGACTGGCGAGTCCCTTTCCTTGATCGCCTCGTTCGAGGAGAGCTTCCTGCGGACAGAACCGAGGCCCGACGGCTTGCGCGACGAGCCAAGACTTACGTCCTCTGCAACGGCGAGTTGTATAGGCATAGCCCATCTGGTATTCTCCAACGATGCATCACCACCGAGGCTGGCCAATCCCTACTTTGGGACTTGCACGCGGGAGTCTGCGGGCACCACGCGGCGCCTCGGGCGCTCGTGGGTAACGCCTTCCGCCAAGGTTTCTATTGGCCAACGGCGGTGGCCGACGCCACGAAGCTAGTACGCTCCTGCGAGGGATGCCAGTACTACGCTCGACAGACGCACCTCCCGGCCCAAGCCCTCCAAACCATCCCCATCACATGGCCATTCGCTGTGTGGGGGCTGGACATGGTTGGGCCTCTGCAGAAGGCACCCGGGGGCTATACCCATCTGCTGGTAGCCATCGACAAATTCTCCAAATGGATCGAGGCTCGTCCGATCACTCAGATCAAATCCGAGCAAGCGGTGCTGTTCTTTACGGATATCATCCACAGGTTCGGAATCCCAAATACCATCATCACCGACAATGGGACGCAATTCACCGGCCACAAGTTCCTGACATTCTGCGACGACCGCCACATCCGTGTGGCCTGGTCGGCCGTAGGACATCCCAGGACAAACGGCCAAGTAGAACGTGCGAACGGCATGATCCTACAAGGTCTCAAACCTAGGATACACAACCGGTTGAAGAAATTCGGCAAGAAATGGCTTGCCGAACTCCCATCGGTCATTTGGAGCCTGAGGAATACACCGAGCCGAGCCACGGGATTTACACCGTTCTTCCTTGGTCTATGGGGCCGAGGCCATCCTCCCCACTGACCTGGAATACGGTTCCCCGAGACTACAGGCCTACAACGAGCAAAGCAACCGCACTGCCCGCGAAGACGCCCTCGACCAACTGGAGGAAGCCCGAGACGTCGCGCTGCTACACTCGGCCAGATACCAGCAAGCCCTACGACGCTACCAAGCCCGGCGCGTCCAAAGCCGAGACCTGAAGGTGGGCGACCTGGTGCTGAGACTGAGGCAGAGCAACAAGGGCCGCCACAAGCTGACCCCACCCTGGGAAGGGCCGTACATCGTCGCTCAAGTGCTGAAGCCCGGGACCTACAAGTTAGCCAACGAGAAGGGCGAAATCTTCACCAACGCTTGGAACATAGAACAGCTACGTCGTTTCTACCCTTAAATTTCCAAACGTTGTTTACATTGTTTCTCGAAATACAATAAAGAAGCGTTCTTAGTTGTTATAATCTTTCGAGGAACCCCCTTATAGACAAGTCGATTGTATAGAACCTAAGGACCGTACGATCGTCTCAAAGGTGAAAAGGCCGGCCGAGCCGTGAGAACGGCCTACGCCTCCGGGCTACGGCAGCTCCCTCACCACCTTTTCACCCAAAGGACAGCGTAGGCTCCGAGGAAGTTCTGTGCAGAGAGCTTGTCTATCAATAGGGGCTCGACGCCACAATAGCGCTATAAGGGAGACTCGGCTCTGCCTCTGCAAAGCCGAGCCTCCCTCGGGGGCTAAAAAGGGGGAACCCCCTAAGTCCCGAACACCGTTTGTTAATGGTCTTTCAAAAAATTTCTACGCCAAACTCTCTCGCGCTCCGACGGGACCTTCACAAGAAACCCAAAGACCAAAAGCTTGTCTCGAGGCCAAAGGGCCGGTCGAGTCGTGAGAACGGCCTACGCCTCTGGGCTACGGCAGCTCCCTCACCACCCTTCGCCAAAGGACGGCTTAGGTTCCGAGGAATTTCTTTGCGGGTTCCCAAGATCGAGACAGAGGGCACAGGCTCGGAAGTAGAACAGAAAACGGTTAAAAGACGCACATACGCAAATACTTTAAAGGCCTCGACGGCCACAAAAACGTCACGGTATGGCAACTAACTCAATCCGGTTACATGGCCCCTTTTGGCCCAGGTCAAAGCTCAAGGGTCGGCGGCCGGCGCGGGAGGGACCACCTCTTCTTCAAATAGACCGGCCAGCGCTGTGCCAGGTGCCTCGGCCGCCTCCAACAGCTTCACGACCTCTGCATCAGCCTCCTCGTCATCTTCTGGCAACACGTAGCCGTCGCTGACAGCCTCGAGGTTGATGGCGTAGTGCGAGGAGACGACGGCCAGGGCGCGCTTGACGCCCGTGTGCAACGCCTCCCGGAGCCTCTCGTGGACGCGGCCGCTCAACGCAATCAGGCGGCTCCCAAGGGAGCTGGCTGATTGGACTCCCTCGACGTCCAGGGCCTCGCAGGCGGTACGGACAGCGCTGCGCAGCGCCTCGTGCTCCCGGACCTCAACATCCAGCGCCGCTTGCGCTGCGACGGAGGCCTCAGCCGCCTGGGAGGCCTCTTTCTCCAGATCTACGTCGCGACTAAGGGGTCAGGAGTCAAACGCGAACCAGAACAAAAAGAACAAGGAGCACGGTTCAGCGGAACTTACCCTCGGCCTTGCTCTTCCAGTCTAAGGCCTCGACCCGAGAGGCCTCGGCCGCCTTGGTAGCCTCTGCCAAGGCGACTTTCGTCAGCTGATGCTCGCTCTGCTCCGCACCCAGCTGCCCGGCTATGGCCTTGGCAGAGGCCGTCGCTTCTTGGGCCCGAGACCTGGAGGCGTCTCGCTCCTCCTCCAGTTCCTTGATCTTCGCCACCAGAGGGGCAGACTGCTCCTTAGCCGTGGCCAACTCGGCCTGAATGTCAGCACAACGAAGGCGGAGGTCCTCCACTTCCGCACTCCGCGCCGACAAAAGCCCCTGGGCATCGGCGAGCAGGCCCTTCTGCCGCCGGAGCTGGTCCCAGATATCCCTCTCCCTTCGTAGGAACACCGATTTCCCAAGGGATCGGGTCTCGAGCTCCTAAGGAGGCAAAACAAAAAACGCACGTCAAACACTGCGAGGGGGCTCGGAGAGAAAACAACGCGGCACGAGAGAGGAAAGTACTTACCTGGGTGACACCGGGCAAGTCCCCTCCCATAATAGTCATCGCTGTCTGCAGCGACCGCACTGCCAGTTGGCGGTACTGCTCGAGGGTATCCCATCGCCCCCCCTCTGCGATATCTTCAAGGGCGAACACGGGCTCCCCCTCGGGTCAGCCCGGTTCCGCCAGAAAACACGCGGGAAGTTCCACCCACGGGGCTCGGGCCGTAGCCGGACAAGGGCCGAACTCCCCTCGGCGGGATCTAGGGACTGGCTGCTCCAGCGGTACTGGCCGCCTCGACGTCCGCCGCCTCCTTCCCATGGGAGGAATCATCAGACGAGATTGTCTGAACCAGGGGCGGCGCCAAAACTTGCTCCGTCTCCATCTCCATCGCCTCGGCCTCGACGGACCCAGGGGCTCTGGCCTCCGCCATCTCTACCTCGGTGGCCCCGGCGTCCACCGCCCTGACTTCGGAGGTCTTGGGGGCTCCGGCCTCACCCTCAATGGCCTCGGCGAATGGTGGACGCCCCAGCCTCCTTCGCCCCAAGACCCACGACATCGCGGGGCGCTGGGCTCCTCCTCCTCCACTCGCTCCGCGGCCGCCTCGGCACCCTTTTCCTGGGCAGCCGCCTCCTCCGAAACGGCCCCGCCCGACGCCGCGCCACGCTGCACGCCAGCCTGCGCCTCCGCTGCCTGATGGGCGGAGGAGCTAACGTTCACCTTGAGCGCCTTACGGGGCGCCAAGGCAGGATCTTCCACCAGATGCTTCTGGCTGGAAGCAAAGACACTCCCAAGGTCAGCATGCGACCAAGGGGCAAACAAGAAGTACTACGGAACTCCACCAGAAAAAGACGCTTACCGCGAACGGGGATGCAGCCGCTTCGACACCGCCAGCCTCCTCTGCAACGGCGGCGGTGGCAGCAGCAACACGGCCTCGTGTCCACCGGTGCCAGCTGGCCTCCGCCGGACCCCGGCACCTCCTCGACCCTTCGCGGAGACAATGGGGTCGCCCCCACCGTCGCTCGCTCCACCTCCACCATCGAGCCCATCGGGCTGACGGCACGCTCCTCCGACACCCGCGCTCGGGCGTGTCGGCCTCGGCCCCGGGACGGGCCGCCACCGGCCCGGGACACCTCCTCCTCGAGGCGTCAGGCTCCTTGCCGGCGCCCCGGGCACCATCTCCCTAATGTCGGGGAGGTGTTCCAGGCAGGCCGTCCCCGCCTCGCGCCCGCCGCCGTCACCCGAAGAATCCGACACCGACGACGAGGGAGACGGCTCCAACGGGAGACCGTCGAGCTTCTGACGCCGGCGACGGGCGTCCAGCTTTTCGCGCGCGAGGAGCTTCTTCGTGCGCTTCGCCTCCTTGGCATCTTTCTTCTTCTTCTCCTCCTCGGCGCGCGCCCTGTTCACGGCTCGCCGCCGGGCGTCCTCGGGAACGGGCGGCGGCGAGTCTCGCACGTCTCTTATCCCCTGCGGGAACGACGAAGTAAGACAACAGACAAAAAAGGCGGAAAACAAGAAGGCCGCGAAAGCCTCGGCAACATCCAACTTACCAGTGAAATGTGCCCCCGCGACGGGCGCATCGGGAACGGCATCAAATCGTCGAGCTTCGGCTTCCCGTCTACCGCCTCTCTCACCCGACGCAGGGTCTCGTCGTCGGTAAGGGCGAAGGCGGACATCTTGATACCGGCAATCGGGTCGCTCGGGGTCATCTCGAACAGCCGCCGCCGCCGGGCCATCAGCGGCAACACCCTCCGGCGGTGAAAGGCCGCCACGACCACGGCCGCCGAAAGGCCGCGGTCACGCAGCTTCCCCAAGGCCCTCAAGAGCGGTTCCAGCCTAGGCTGATCGACCTTGATGACGCCGTATCCCCATTTCTCTGGCTGACTCTCTACAACCCGCCCGGTATAAGGGGGAAGTCCTCCGTCGTCGTTGCGGAGGTAGAACCAGCTGTCATACCAACGGACGGTTGGACGATGACAGCTGGGCCGGGACTGTAGAGGGACTGCCGGTCTTGGCGCACGTGAAGAGTGCAGCCGCCGGCCCTCAGCAACCTTCCGAGCCCCCTTCGTTCCCCCCGGCTTGGTGGTGAACGTCGCTCGGAACAAGTGGAGCCACAGCTCCCAGTGGGGAGCGATTCCCCAAGTACCCCTCGCAGACGGCGACGAAGATGGCCGCCTGCGCGATGGAGTTGGGGCTGAAGTTGTGAAGCTCCACGCCATAGTAATGCGGGAGCGCCCGCATGAACTGATCCACCGGCGACCCGAGGCCTCGCTCGTGGAAGACGACGAAGCTCACCACGTAGCCGTCACGCGGCCTCGGCTCCGACTCGTTCCCCGGAGCTATCCACTCCGGCTTGTCAGGGTCGGTGATCGGGCGAAGAAGACCGGCCTCCACGAGCGACTGCAGCTTCTCCCTCGGTGACGTCAGACCGCTCCCAGGGATCCGCCGGGAGGATGACGGGACCACCTGCCATTGCGCAGTGGAGGACGCTGCTACGGCGGTAATCTCTCTCTCTCTCTCTTTCGTTCGGTCTCTCTCTCTCGCCCTTCTCCTCCCCGCTCTATGCTCTCAACGACGGCACGGAGGCAGCGAAAGCGAACGCGGAAAAGGTAAGGAGGGGGAGGGCGAGGCTCTTTGCGTATTTATGCAGGGACGAGACGAAACCACCGGGCGACGAAATCGGGGAAGTTTTCCCAAAAAATCCGCTGCGGTTACCCCGATCCGGTCTTACCGCCCACGCGCCCACTCCCTCCTCATTAATTGCGCGTGCAGTTACATCCCATCGGCTGACGCCACGTCGCGTCCAACCGCAGCAGCAGCAGGCGCCGTTTCACCTCCCCGAAAAAGCCGCCTCAAAAGACGCACCTGCCGTTGTTAGCCGTAGGGAGAGAGATAGCCCCCACCCGATTCCTTTCAGGCAAAGGAACTGGGCACCGAGCCCGCTACGGTCTAGGGGTTCGAAGGCTGGGCCCTTAGGGGTTTCGACAGCCGCCCTAGGGCAACAGAGTCAGGGGCGACTACGGGCGAGCCTATGCAAGGCCGAGGCCCAAGCAAGCGAAATGCTTGGGACGCCATGTGTTGCGTCCGAGACCGGCAGGGAGGTCTCCGAATGGGATCCCACCGTAGGGAGGCACCGAGCCACCGAGGCCCAGCGAACGGCCTCGGCACCCACTAGAGAAACCCTCCGGTACTCTTGGAGCGTGTCTCCGGACCGCTAGCCGACCCCCAGCGAATGGGGTACGGGCCTCCACTCGGACTCACCCGATAATAGCTCACCGGAAATGCCATCGCTCGCGCCCACCGAGGGTAGCGTGGCACATTCCACCCCTCCTTCCGAGCGAAAAGGAAGCGTGAGGGTCGAATAAAAAGTCAGGAGAATCCCTGACGGCCCTCCTGCTCCGCGCAGAGGCTAAGGGACTCTTCCTTGCAAAACATTGCCGAGGCCCAGCGACTTGGGCTCGCACATGAGGGGGCTCGGCAAAACAAACCCTCCTTCCGAGCGAAAATGAAGCGCGAGGGTCATTCAAAAAGCCAGAAGAACTCCTGACGGCCCTCTTGCTCCGTACAGAGGCTAGGGAGCTCCTTCTGCAAAAGACGCCGAGACCCCGCGACCTAGGCTCGCACCTGAGGGGGGCTCGGCAGACAGACCCTCACGCGCGAGGGGCGAACCAAAAGCCAGGGGGACCTCTGACCGCTCTCTCACTCCGTGCGAGAGACTCGGGGGCTCCTCCTGCAACTTTGCCGAGACCCAGTGGCTCAGGCTCGCACACGAGTGGGCTCGGCAAACAGCCCCCCCGTCCGAGCGAAAAGGACGTGCGGGGGACGGACAAAAAAGTCGGGAGGACCCCTGACCGCCCTCTCGCTCCGTGCGGAGGCTCGGGGGCTCTTCCTGCACCCAAGATAAAGACAAGCGACCCGAGCCCGTTACGGTCTAGGTGTTCGAAGGCTGGGCCCCCAGGGGTTTCAACAGCTGCCCCAGGGCAAAAGAGTCAGGGACGACTACGGGCGAGCCTGTACGAGCGCGCCCCGTGTCGTGTCCGAGACCGGCAGGGAGGTCTCCGAATGGGATCCCACCGTAGGGAGGCACCGAGCCACCGAGGCCCAGCGAATGGCCTCGGCACCCACTAGAGAAACCCGCCGGTATTCTTGGAGCGCGTCTCCGGACCGCTAGCCGACCCCCAGCGAACGGGGTACGGGCCTCCACTCGGACTTACCCGATAACAGCTCACCGAAAATGCCGTTGCTCGCGCCCACCGAGGGTAGCACGGCATCCTCCACCCCTCCTTCCGAGCGAAAAGGAAGCATGAGGGTCGTACAAAGAGCCGGGGGAACCCCTGACGGCCCTCTCGCTCCAGGCGGAGGCTAAGGGGCTCTTTCCGCAGCATCGTCGAGACCCGACGATCCGAACTCACACCCACGGGCCCGGCAAACACAATAAAAACCCCTCACTCAAAAGAGAAAAAAGCCCCTGGAGAAGTGAAATCACTCCTCCAGGGTCTCGGGGGCTACACCCGGCGGGTGCGCTCGCGCGCACCCACCGAAACCTTGAGTACAAAACGTCATCCCGGCAGGAACTATCAAGAGCCAATTCTCATCAGAACCTCAGGGGGAGTGCCTCCACTCCCCCCAAGGCTCGAGGGCTACTGTCGGATACCGTGAGAAGGGGTACCCTAAGCGAGAACCAAAAAACGACTGCTTAGACTTCGTAAAGACCGAAACCAGCTAAACACCACTGGCCTCGGCCGATTCTCCGACTCGCCCGAGGCCCCCTCACCGCTGACCTCGGGCGATCCCCCACCGAAGGCCTCGGCCGACCCCCTCCTGTCGCAGGCCTCGGCCGGGCCGCCGACCCTCCATCTCGCGCGAGGCGGGCTCGGCAGCACTCTGCTGCCTCTTCCTTCACCCATTCCTCTGACAAAACGTCGTGTCGCATTAACTCAGCCAACTGCTGCCCCTGACGTCGGCCGCATGCTCGACACAGTACAGCGGAATGGCCGACGGGAGAGGGATATCTGGGAGCTCGAGACCCGATCCCTTGGGAAATCGGTGTTCCTGCGAAGGGAGAGGGATATCTGGGACCAGCTCCGGCGGTAGAAGGGCCTGCTCGCCGATGCCTAGGGGCTTTTGTCGGCGCGGAGTGCGGAAGTGGAGGACCTCCGCCTTCGTTGTGCTGACATTCAGGCCGAGTTGGCCACGGCTAAAGAGCAGTCTGCCCCTCTGGTGGCGAAGATCAAGGAACTGGAGGAGGAGCGAGACGCCTCTAGGTCTCGGGCCCAAGAGGCGACGGCCTCTGCCAAGGCCATAGCCGGGCAGCTGGGTGCGAAGCAGAGCGAGCATCAGCTGACGAAAGTCACCTTGGCAGAGGCTACCAAGGCGGCCGAGGCCTCTCGGGTCGAGGCCTTAGACTGGAAGAGCAAGGCCGAGGGTAAGTTCCGCTGAACCGTGCTCCTTGTTCTTTTTGTCCTGGTTCGCGTTTGACTCCTGACCCCTTGTTGCGATGTAGATCTAGAGAAAGAAGCCTCCCAGGCGGCTAAGGCCTCCGTCACAGCGCAAGCGGCGCTGGATGTTGAGGTCTGGGAGCACGAGGCGCTGCGCAGCGCTGGCCGTACCGCCTGCGAGGCCCTGGACGTCGAGGGAGTCCAATCAACCAGCTCCCTTGGGAGCCGCCTGATTGCGTTGAGCGGCCACGTCCACGAGAGGCTCTGGGAGGCGTTGCACATGGGCGTCAAGCGCGCCCTGGCCGTCGTCTCCTCGCACTACGCCATCAACCTCGAGGCTGTTAGCGACGGCTACGTGTTGCCAGAAGATGACGAGGAGGCTGATGCAGAGGTCGTGAAGCTGTTGGAGGCAGCCGAGGCACCTGGCACAGCGCTGGCCAGTCTATTTGAAGAAGAGGTGGTCCCTCCCGCGCCGACTGCCGACCCTTGAGCTTTGACCTGGGCCAAAAGGAGCCATGTAACCGGATTGAGTTAGTTGCCATACCGTGATGTTTTTGTGGCCGTCGAGGCCTTTAAAGTATTTGCGTATGTGGGTCTTTTAACCGTTTCTTGTTTTACTTCGAGCCTGTGCCCTCTGTCTCGATCTTGGGAACCCGTAAAGAAATTCCTCGGAACCTTAAGCCATCCTTTGGCGAAGGGTGGTGAGGGAGCTGCCGTAGCCCAGAGGCGTAGGCCATTCTCACAACTCGACCGGCCCTTTGGCCTCGAGACAAGCTTTTGGTCTTTGGGTTTCTTGTGAAGGTCCCGTCGGAGCGCGAGAGAGTTTGGCGTAGAAATTTTTTGAAAGACCATTAACAAACGGTGTTCGGGACTTAGGGGGTTCCCCCTTTTTAGCCCCCGAGGGAGGCTCGGCTTTGCAGAGGCAGGGCCGAGTCTCCCTTATAGCGCTATTGTGGCGTCGAGCCCCTATTGATAGACAAGCTCTCTGTACAGAACTTCCTCGGAGCCTACGCTGTCCTTTGGGTGAAAAGGTGGTGCGGGAGCTACCGTAGCCCGGAGGCGTAGGCCGTTCTCACGGCTCGGCCGGCCTTTTCACCTTTGAGATGATCGTATGGTCCTTAGGTTCTATACAATCGACTTGTCTATAAGGGGGTTCCTCGAAAGATTATAACAACTAAGAACGCTTCTTTATTGTTTTTCGAGAAACAATGTAAACAACGTTTGGAAATTTAAGGGTAGAAACGACGTAGCTGTTCTATGTTCCAAGCGTTGGTGAAGATTTCGCCCTTCTTGTTGGCTAACTTGTAGGTCCCGGGCTTCAGCACTTGAGCGACGATGTACGGCCCTTCCCAGGGTGGGGTCAGCTTGTGGCGACCCTTGTTGCTCTGCCTCAGTCTCAGCACCAGGTCGCCCACCTTCAGGTCTCGGCTTTGGACGCGCCGGGCTTGGTAGCGTCGTAGGGCTTGCTGGTACCTGGCCGAGTGTAGCAGCGCGACGTCTCGGGCTTCCTCCAGTTGGTCGAGGGCGTCTTCGCGGGCAGTGCGGTTGCTTTGTTCGTTGTAGGCATGTAGTCTCGGGGAACCGTATTCCAGGTCGGTGGGGAGGATGGCCTCGGCCCCATAGACCAAGAAGAACGGTGTAAATCCCGTGGCTCGGCTCGGTGTATTCCTCAGGCTCCAAATGACCGATGGGAGTTCGGCAAGACATTTCTTGCCGAATTTCTTCAACCGGTTGTGTATCCTTGGTTTGAGACCTTGTAGGATCATGCCGTTCGCACGTTCTACTTGGCCGTTTGTCCTGGGATGTCCTACGGCCAACCAGGCCACACGGATGTGGCGGTCGTCGCAGAATGTCAGGAACTTGTGGTCGGTGAATTGCGTCCCATTGTCGGTGATGATGGTATTTGGGATTCTGAACCTGTGGATGATATCCATAAAGAACAGCACCGCTTGCTCGGATTTGATCTTAGTGATCGGACGAGCCTCGATCCATTTGGAGAATTTGTCGACGGCTACCAGCAGATGGGTATAGCCCCCGGGTGCCTTCTGCAGAGGCCCAACCATGTCCAGCCCCCACACAGCGAATAGCCATGTGATGGGGATGGTTTGGAGGGCTTGGGCTGGGAGGTGCGTCTGTCGAGCGTAGTACTGGCATCCCTCGCAGGAGCGTACTAGCTTCGTGGCGTCGGCCACTGCTGTTGGCCAATAGAAACCTTGGCGGAAGGCGTTACCCATGAGCGCCCGAGGCACCACGTGGTGCCCGCAGACTCCCGCGTGCAAGTCCCAAAGTAGGGATTGGCCAGCCTCGGTGGTGATGCATCGTTGGAGAATACCAGATGGGCTACGCCTATACAACTCGTCGTTGCAGAGGACGTAAGTCTTGGCTCGTCGCGCAAGCCATCGGGCCTCGGCTCTGTCCGCAGGAAGCTCTCCTCGAACGAGGTGATCAAGGAAAGGGACTCGCCAGTCCGTTCCTTGGTCGGCCTTGGGAGGCTCTGCGTCAATCGCCATGGCCTCGGGCTTGGCTGGCGGGGTCTCGGTGGTAGAGGGGGCCTCGGGCCCTACGGTGGGCTTGGCCGATGGGCCCTCTTCTGTCGCCGAGGCGTAGTCGACGGATGGCTTGTGGAGGTCTCTGGTGAAGACGTTCGGGGGGACCGGGGTCCGCGCTGACGCCATCTTTGCCAGTTCGTCTGCGGCCTCGTTGAACTTTCGCACAACGTGGTTGAGTTCGAGACCATCGAACTTGTTCTCTAGGCGACGTACTATCGTGCAGTACGCCTTCATTTTGGGGTCATGGCAGCTTGACTCTTTCATCACCTAATCGATGACGAGCTGCGAATCACCCCGTACGTCGAGACGTCGCACTCCAAGTTCGATGGCGATTTGCAGGCCGTTGACGAGGGCCTCGTATTCGGCCACATTGTTGGAGGCGGCGAAGTGAAGCCGGATCATGTAGCGCATGTGTACTCCGAGGGGCGAGACTAGGAGCAGGCCTGCGCCAGCCCCAGTCTTCATCAGAGACCCGTCGAAGTACATGGTCCAGCATTCTGATTGGATCTGAACGGGTGGCAGCTGTGTGTCGGTCCACTCGGCTACAAAGTCGGCCATGACCTGTGATTTGATCGCTTTCCGAGGCGCGAAAGACAAGGTTTCCCCCCATGAGTTCGACAGCCCACTTGGCTATTCTACCCGAGGCCTCCCGGTTTTGGATTATCTCTCCCAGAGGAAAAGACGACACCACAGTCACCGGGTGGGACTCGAAGTAGTGACGCAGCTTGCGTCGAGCCAAGACTACGGTGTAAACCAGCTTCTGGATGTGGGGGTAACGCGTCTTAGTCTCGGAGAGCACTTCGCTGATGAAGTAGACAGGTCGTTGGACAGGTAGAGCATGTCCCTTCTCCTACCTCTCGACTACTACGGCCGTGCTGACCACTTGGGTCGTCGCGGTGACGTAGAGTAAGAGGTGCTCGCCCTTGGTGGGCGGAACCAGGACGGGGGGGTTGGTGAGCAGTGCTTTGAGCCTGGCGAGGGCTTCCTCGGCCTCGGTGGTCCAAGAGAAGCGCTCGGACTTTCTCAAGAGGCGGTACAGGGGCAGGCCTTTTTCGCCGAGGCGCGAGATGAAGCGGCTTAGGGCCGCAAGGCATCCCATGACCCTCTGCACCCCTTTGAGGTGTCGGATCGGGCCCATGTTGGTCACGGCCGAGACCTTCTCCGGGTTGGCCTCAATTCCACGTTCCGAGACTATGAATCCCAAGAGCATGCCTCGGGGAACCCCGAAGACACACTTCTCGGGGTTGAGCTTGATGCCCTTCTCTCTGAGACATGTGAAGGCAACCTCCAAGTCGCCGACGAGATCACCGGCCTTCCTGGACTTGACTACGATGTCATCCACGTAGGCCTCGACGGTTCGCCCGATGTGTTCACCAAAGACTTGGATCATGCACCGCTGGTAAGTAGCCCCTGCGTTTCTGAGGCCAAACGGCATGGTTACGTAGCAGTACATGCCGAATGGAGTGATGAAAGAAGTCGCGAGCTGGTCGGACTCTTTCATCTTGATTTGGTGGTAACCGGAATACGCATCAAGGAAGGAGAGGGTTTCGCATCCTGTAGTGGAGTCGACAATTTGGTCAATTCGTGGTAGTGGGAATGGGACCTTCGGGCACGCTTTATTTAGACCAGTGTAGTCCACGCACATCCTCCACTTGCCACTTTTCTTCCTGACTAATACGGGGTTAGCCAACCACTCTAGATGGAATACTTCCTTGATGAACCCAGCGGCCATGAGCTTCTGCACTTCTTCGCCGATGGCCCTGTGCTTTTCCTCGTCAAACCGGCGTAGGCGCTGCTTTGCCGGCCTGGAGCCCACCCGGATATCTAAGGCGTGCTCGGCGACCTCCCTTGGTATGCCCGGCATGTCCGAGGGACTCCACGCGAACATATCGACGTTCGCACGGAGAAAGTCGACGAGCACAGCCTCCTATTTGCTGTCGAGGGTGGCGCTGATCTTCAGTCCTCGGCCGTTGGGGATGGTGGGATCGACGGGGACGAGCTTGACGTCCTCCGTGGGCTCGAAGGTCCTGACGCACCGCTTGGCGTCGAGAACCTCGCTACCAAGCTGGTCGAGATCGGCGATGAGGGTCTCGGCCTCCACGATGGCCTCGGTGTACTTGATGCACTCGACGTCGCAGTCGTATGCATGTTCGTACGTGGACTCGACGGTGATGATGCCGTTGGGGCCTGGCATCTTGAGCTTGAGGTAGGTGTAGTTGGGGACCGCCATGAACTTGGCGTAGCACGGGCGCCCCAAGATGGCGTGGTAAGCCCCCTTGAATCCAACCACCTCAAAGGTGAGGACCTCCTTGCGGTAGTTGGAGGGGGTGCCAAAGCAGACGGGTAAGTCGATGCGCCCGAGGGGTCGTGTGTGCTTTCCTAGCACGATGTCGTGGAAGGGCGCGGAACCGCCTCGGAGTCGTGACTGGTCGAGCTCCAGGAGCTTTAGAGTGTTTACGTAGAGGATGTTGAGGCCGCTGCCTCCGTCCATGAGCACTTTGGTGAGCCGGGTGTTGCCGACGATCGGGTCGACGACAAGCGGGTACTGCCCGGGGTTTGGAACATAATCGGGGTGGTCATCCCGATCAAAGGTGATTGCCTCTCGAGACCAGTCAAGGTACCGGGGGGTGGCCACCTTGACCGAGAAGACCTCCCGGCGTTCCCTCTTTCGCTGGCGCGCCATGAGGCGTGCCGAGGGTCCGCCAAAGATCATGAAGGTGTTGCGTACCTCGGGGATCCCATCATCTTTATCGCCGTCCCTCTCGCCGGCGCCCCTTTTCCTGGCGTCATCATCGTCGGGGAGCCCAAGCCTGGCGTAGTAACGCCGGAGCATGGTGCATTCCTCGAGGGCATGCTTCACTGGACCTTGATGGTAAGGACAGGGCTTCTTCAGCATGTCGTCAAATAGCCTGGGGCCCCGGGGGCCTCGGGGATTCCTGTGATCTGCTGTGGCGACATGGCCGGTCTCGAGGACCTCCTGCTTCCCTGGGCGACCCTTCTTCTTTCTCTTGGGGACACGGGTGGGCGAGGCCTCGGGGGCCTCGTCCTTCTGCTTCCCCTTGGCGTCGTTGTTGGGGAAGATGGCCCCAACCGCCTCTTCGCCCGAGGCGAAGTTGGTGGCGATGTCAAGGAGTGCGGCCGCTGTGGTTGGTACGTTCCGGCCTAATTCTCGGACCAGGTCTCGGCAGGAGGTGCCAGAGAGGAATGCTTGGACGATTTCCGAGTCACCGACGCGGGGCAACTCGGTGCATTTCTTGGAGAAGCGCCGGATGAAATCTCGAAGAGATTCGTCCGGCTTCTGGCGGCAACCTTTGAGGTCCTAGGAGTTCCCGGGGCGCACGTAGGTGCCCTAGAAATTCCTGACGAAGACCCTCACCAAGTCGCGCCAGTCGTGGATCTGTGCCGAGGGAAGGTGTTCGAGCCAGGCTCACGCTGAGTCTGACAAGAACAAAGGGAGGTTGCGGATGATGAGCAGGTCATCGTCCACACCACCTAGCTGACAAGCCAGGCGATAATCGGCTAGCCATAGCTCGGGGTGCGTCTCGCCGCTGTACTTTGTGAGGTTGGTAGGTTGCCGGAACCGGGCTGGGAAGTGAGCGTTGCGGATGGCTCTACTAAAGACCCGAGGGCCAGGTGGCTCGGGAGAAGGACTGCGGTCTTCTTCGCTGTCGTAGCGACCGCCTCGGTGTGGGTGGTAGCCCCGGGCGGCTCTGTCATCGTGGCGCCGTCGCCTGCCAACTACCTCGTGGTCGCCTTGTACCTCGCGTTGGTGTCCAGGTCGGTCACGCACCGAGAGGGCCCTGTTGACCGTCGGCGCGCGAGCAGGCTCAAGACGGACCGAGGCATCCTGGCCCTGGCGAGGTCACGCCGTGGGTTGCTCCAAAGTGCCTCCGCGCCGGCGGGAGGCGGAACTTTCGGCCTACTGCACCGCTGCGGTCTCGAGGAGGTCGCGGAGCTCTCCGCGGACCCGTCGCCCCTCGGTGGTGGAGGGCTCGGGCATTGCTCGGACCAGCATCGCAGCCGCTGTGACATTCTGGCTAGCGCGATTAAAGATTGGGGGTGGCTCATCCCCCTCGTTGTCGTTGATGCGGTGATGGATGTCGCGGGCCCTCCGTTGGGCTCCTCCGCCCTCACCGCGCTCTTGCTGCTCCTGCTTGAGAGCGTCCCGTAGCTGTTGCAGAAGGAGTCGGTCTTGTTCGACCTTGGCTTGAAGCTCGCGGAGCTGCTCCAGGTCTGGGCGTCGATGCTCCACGCGGACGGGATTCTCGTTCCGTGCTGTCGGGGCTTCGAGACATGGAGGTGTGGCATCGCCCGCCCCTGCCCGGGGCGGGGAATGGTTGCCTGTCCTCTCTTCCTCTTCGCCTGCCCTTGGCATCCCGAGCCCAACGTGGAAGCACTCACGGGATGGATCGTAAGTCCCTTCGTCGTCGGAGTCGGAATAGCCGAGGCAGTAGTCGCTTGCGGCCAGGAATTGGCGCAAAGCCCCAGGGTTGTGGAGTTCGGAGAAATCCACCCCGGGCCATGCCTCGTCCTCGTCCGAGGAGTCGGAGTGGGTGCTCAGGTCGAGAGCGAAGCGCTGGCGGCGTTCCGAGGGGTGCTCGTGAGCGGCAGTGTAAGCGTAGGCATAAGAGGCGGCGGCATTTCTCAACCCAAAGGGGTATGGGGACGGCGCCGTCTCCAGATTCTGCCCCGCCGGGGTCGGCTCTTCAGGGGGTGGTGGAGCGGAGCTGGACGACTGGGCATCGCCGCGAGCCACCGACGATTTTCCTTTGTCCACGCTCAGGCCAGACAGGTCCCCAGCTAGAGACCCCGTACCAATAGCTGGTCGTAGGATATCGGCGGGGAGTGGCGTGCCGCCCCGGGTTCGCGTAGCGTCGGGGTCGCCTTGCTCGCGTCGTGCCTGGCGAGCGCGGCGAGAGCGGCCGCCCAGACGTCGCCTGCGCCTGGGCTGCCGGGGCGTGACTTCATCGTCGGATGGTGGGGCTCGAGGAGTGAGGAGCACCATGTCGTACTCATGCCCTAGAGACACGAACTCTAGGCTCCCGAACCAAACTACGGTGCCAAGACGCAATGGTCGTATGGGGTCAGCCATCCGAGTCCTGCTGGGACGACGAAAACGACACGCAGCGTCCCCTACCTGGCGCGCCAACTGTCGGTGTTTTGGAACCGGGGGGTCCTCAACCAACGAGTAAATTTGTGCTGCGTGCTCCCGAACCGAATGGTGATGCAAAGAGACACAAGGTTTATACTGGTTCAGGCAATCGAGGCCCTACGTCCAGTCTGAGAGATCGATCTTGTATTCCTTGCACCGGAGTGCTCGTAGTAGGGGGTTACAAGCTAGGTGAGAGAGGGAGCTAGCCCCAGGTCTCGGCGGAGGTGGTGCGGGCTGCTTGAGGCGTTGTCCTCAAGCAGCGTAGAAGTGTGTGGTTCTATCGGTGTGTTCGTCTTTCTGCTCGTTGCCCTTTTTTCCTCCCCCTAGAAATGGCCCCGGTCCCTCCCTTTTATACTCTAAGGAAGAACCAGGAACGTACATATGTTGCTACATAACGCTCTATATCTATAAATAGGGGTGGCGTGTCCGAGCCCTGTAGCCGGCCACTGTCGTGGTATGGTCGATGGAGTGGCCCCGTCCTTGTCGTGTAGAAGTGACGCGCCCCGTCCTTGTCGTGCAGAAGTGGCGCGCCGGTCATACTTGGTCTTGTGCGTCGTGGGGCTCCAGTACAGCTTGAGGCAGGACATGGCGGGCGACGTGCTGGTCATCGTGCGATGACGTCGTAGGGAGCCGTGGCTCTGCAGATGCCGAGGCCGAGCCATCGTGGGGGGCTCGGCGGACATGGATCCTCAGGCTACCGAGCCCCTGAAGCAAACTGCCGAGGCCTTGGAGGGAATTATTGGTCCTGGGTACTGATTTCGAGGCCACAGTATCCCAGACGTGGCTCCCCACGCTGCGTTGTTCTCGGAGCAGGAGTTGGCAGCACAGTGAGGCATGGGCGTCAACCATGTGCATAGTGGTTGGCACAGTGGCGGGTAACCCCTGCCCAGTCCTGCCTCCTGTCCCGTCGGCCATTCCGCTGTACTGTGCCGAGCATGCGGCCGACGTCAGGGGCAGCGGTTGGCTGAGTTAATGCGACACGACGTTTTGTCAGAGGGACGGGTGAAGGAAGAGGCAGCAGAGTGCTGCCGAGCCCGCCTCGCGCGAGACGGAGGGTCGGCGGCCCGGCCGAGGCCTGCAACGAGAGGGGGTCGGCCGAGGCCTTCGGTGGGGGATCGCCCGAGGTCAGCGGCGAGGGGGCCTCGGGCGAGTCGGAGAATCGGCCGAGGCCAGCGGTGTTTAGCTGGTTTCGATCTTTACGAAGTCAAAGCAGTCGTTTTTTTGGTTCTTGCTTATGGTACCCCTTCTCACGGTATCCGACAGTACCGTTCATAAGACAATTGAACATGCTATAGCTGTATAGGGTAAACAATGAATACAAAGGCTTTTGCCATTTAAAGGTTGAATAACATTTGGCAATGTCAAATCTCGCGAGAACTTCGAGAAGTTCCTAATGTCTCAACTTTCATAATAGCAGTATTATAGAATTCTTTCCACAAAAGAATGATTAATAGAACTTTCCATGTCTTAGAATACATATATAAACTAAAGTATACACCGTGTATATTACTTTTGAAATTAGTTTTTACAGCCCCTGCACAAAGGACAGCAGAATGTAAGCGGCTACTAACTTCCAATTTCAGGTAACATAAATAAAAATTAGTTGCTCAGTGATATTATCATGATTGGGAATTTGAGAGACAAATAAGACAGCAGAGCATGTAAAGGTGAGCCATACAGTGTGCACGTAAGAAATTTTACTGGGTACTTGTTTAGATTGCAAATTTTTGCAATTTGGATACTGTAGCACGTTTCATTTGTATTTGACAAACTTTGTCCGATCATGGATTAACTAGGCTCAAAAGATTCGTCTCGTGATTTACAACCAAACTATGTAATTAGTTATTTTTTTTATCTACATTTAATGCTCCATACATGTGTCCAAAAATTGATGTGATGGAAAGAGAGTGAAAAAACTTAGAATTTTGACAAACCTTGGCCTTGTTTAGATTGCATCAAAGTTTCAAGTTTTTTCACTCTATCTCCATCACATCAATTTTTGGACGCATGTATGGAGCATTGAATGTGGGTAAAAAAGTAACTAATTGCACAGTTTGATTGTAAATCACGAGACGAATCTTTTGAGCCTAGTTAGTCCATAATCGGACAAAGTTTGTCAAATACAAACGAAACGTGCTACAGTGTCCAGATTGCAAAAATTTACAATCTAAACAAGGCCCTTATCTGTTTGAAAGTCATTGAAGCAGGACTGCAGTAGTAAGCGGTGGGGAAGGATAGAGAGAATTGTAGATTAGCACGTTCTGGGCAGGAATTTCAGCGAACACAGTGATACAGTAGATAATTATGTGTGATAGAGGCGGCGCCAACGACCTCAAGTAGATCCTCGCTCGCATCATATCACGCTCGACTCTGCGTCGCTACGGGCCACCGCCGCGGGGATGCGCTGCCCATATGGCACTCGACTCTGCACCACCGCCGCCCCATCACCGGCTCACCGCAGGGGTATGCTAGCCTCCACGGTCGCGGCTAGCGCTCGTGCATACTACAAAAGCAGCCAGCGACCTGGTACCCCCAATTTCTCACTCCTTGTTGACACCTCCTCAGTCTTCACATTCTGCTCAACCTATCTCTGCGCCCGTAGCAAGGCGAAGACGACGAACCAGAGCCCCACAAGGAGGAGGACGGCGAGCCAGAGCCCCACAAGGAGGGGTGGCGACATCGATGCACGTGAGATGGAGAAAGAGGCAGCGACGTTGGAGTCGCATCTTGTGGAGTTGTGCTCGCTGTCGATGGCCTGGGTTGGCCGGAGCTCGCGAGGGACGCGACTGCGGCAAGAAAGAAAAGTCGCAAGGGCTGAACGACGAGCCCTCTCGAAACGTTACGACTTAGCAATCGAGGCCTGACCAACGGCCGGATGGGAACTCCACTTGGGATCTAACGGTGGTGAAAATAGGGTGACGTGGCCCAATAATATGCTGGAGCTTGAACTCTAGATTCGAAAGTAAGAGACGACGACCAACACACGCAATCTCTCATCAGTTTCGCCGGAGGTCTTGGACTCTTGGATGATCGGGTAGGTGAAATTTTTGCATTTCGGTCTCTTTTTAAAACATTTTTTTTATAAAAAGACCCCTGCTAAAACTTTTGCTACAAATAGACCATTTTTAAGCGTCTTAGGAAATCACGTCGAGGTATGAAGGTCGGCGTCGACTGACACGACGCCGAGTCCTTGCCACGTCACCGACGACTCCGGGGCTGGCGCATGGGGCCCAGTACGTCGGTGTCGTGTCAGCCAACGCCACAGGCCTAACTTCAGCGCGGTGGGGAGTCACGCCGAGCTCTTGGCACCATCCGGCGCGCGGCCCAGGCGGCCCAACAACGCTTCGTGGGCCAAGAGGTCGGCGTGCGATCAGCTGACGCCGAGACGCTAACCTCGGCGCGGCTCGACTCAACGCCGAGGTTCGGTCAGTTGATGCCGCGCCGCGGCCCCCTTCTTCCTCCTCCCTCCATTCAGAACCAACAGGTGGCCATTTCCCACTCCCTCTCTCTTCCCACGAACCCTAAATCCTAAATCCAGCTCTTGGGAGGCCAAACCGAGGGTTTTGACGATTTGCCAAGGTACTCCTATTTCCCCTATTTCATTTCATCCATTTAGATTCGGTTGTTTGTGTTTTTTTTTGAACTTGGCATTATAGGTTTGGTTCATGTTCATGTCATTCGTGCAATGTATGGTGGTTCAAATGATTGAATGACCCAAATGTATGGTTGTTGTTGTATATGTTCTAGTTTATAATTATTGAGTTAAATTTTGTGTTTGTTGGGATTCAAATTTGCTTAGGGTTTGTAATGAAAAGCTTATTTGAGAGGTATGGTGATTTAGTGTTAGTAGCTTTACATTCGTTGCAAGGTACTTTGGATTGATTTTTTTTCTACGTAATGTTAGGATGCCAAGGCGTGGTAAAGCTCGTATTCCAAGATAATCCCAATGTTTATTCATTATTTGTGCAACAAATAGAAAATCCTAGGTTTAGATTTGGTTCTCCGTTAATATGACTAAATTCTTTCAATTGTAGCTATGGTCGTCAGAGGGTAAATCCCTACGACCTAAAGCCTCTCTCTAAAGGTGTTCGTCGACCCATGTGCTTTTGTGGTGATCCTTGCAAGGTAGACATATCTGAAGATGAGGAAACATATAGACAGAGGTACTGGATGTATCCCAATTATGCATGTGAACCTACAAAGCAACAGCGCCGTGCATCGATTGTGAGGAATTTTTATTGTGTGTTAATTAATTTTCTTGTGATATTAAGTATTGCTTATTTATTTGTTTTATAACAATTTGTTTTTCTTGCGGACCGTTCCACCACTGTGTGACTTTGAGCAGTGGATTGACACCGAGATCAAGGAGTCGGACAAGCAGCATCTAGAAGGCCTGAAGGAGTGGGATGCGGAGGTTAAGGAGATGTTTGAGCAGAGACGCAGACAGGAGGCTATAGAAAAGGAGCATAAGGAAGAGGAGGAAAGGAGGCGTGTTGCTACGTACAAGGCGGAGAGGGAGAAGAAGCTTGAGCATGTGCGCCGAGCGAAGGCAACGATGGAGGAGAATCCCGATGCCCAGAGGAAGAGAAAGTGACCTCGTTGCACTCAGTAGGTATTTGGTTTATTCATGAGCGATGTCGTGTAGCCCTAGACTTTTTTTACTATGTTGTAATGCACTCTGCTTTTATTTCAGATGAACTTATTTCCTGGACTTTTTTTATTATGTTGTAATGAACTATGTAATGCACTATGCTTTTATTTCAGATGGTCTTATGCCCTGTACTTCGTTAACTATCCTAGGACTGTAGTGCTACTGTTTGTATCACTGAAAAGGCTACTTGTGCTGTTGCAGTCACTGAAAGGGCTACAAGTACTGTTGCAGTCAATGAAAAGTCTATTTGAAAACTCACTGAAAAGCCTAGATTCGTTTACTGTTGTATCCGTATACGCAATGAATTAATATCAGAGTGATGTACTGCATTTAGATGAAGTGACAAAACACAGGTGTAGCCTTCTCCATCGCCACTGCCACCGCCGCCGTCAACTGGAGGATACTATGGTATATGGTCGGTTTTCCACACGTACACTTATTCTCATTGATCACTACTTTATGTTTTCGAGCACCCCGGTCTTCACCACCAATGTTAGTTCCACCACCCTCTAGAATCTTATATCCATGGTTGATCGGATCGAAACATGAACCCTTCTGTCGTTTAGACTTTTTCTTTGAGAAAGCTAGTTCCTGAGATGCTAAAAGTGGCTAAGCTTTGTCTGCTATCCATAGAGACCTCGCATGCTTCTTCCTCAAAACGAACCAAGCATTCAACTTGTAGAAGGTGAATGAGGCAATAGCAGTCACAGGCAGACCACGACAACCTCTTAGAAGGCTATTGAACATCTCTGAAGCCCCATCTCCAACCTCTAGTGTCAAATGCAAGTGACCATTTATCCTTCGACGCCATCAACTCGCTCAAGAATTGCCTGTCATCAACATTTGTGGCTAACTTCAGGGCATCTAGCTTGTCTTTGAATAATTAAACCTCTTGCTACCTACAAACCTCCTCAAATAATTTGAAGTTGTCCTTTGTGTGATCACGCCTTATAAGATTCTGAGCAATGTGTCTGGTGCACCACCGGTGATGTGTTTGGTCGTAACTAGGAATCTCTTGTTCTACGGCATTTAGAATGCCAGCATGCCTATCGGATATCACACAAACATCACGTCCTAGACCAATTACCACTTGTCTTACTAGCCTGAGAAACCAACACCAACTATCCGTGTCCTCCTTCCGAACAATCGTAAAGGCCAATGGCACAAGCTGGTCTTCTGCATCTGTCCCAATACAAATAAGCATTGTGCCTTTAAATTTCCCTATAAGAAAGGTCCCGTAAATTGAGACGACGGGCCTGCAATGCTTGAATGCTTCGATGCTCTGCCCGAACGCCCAAAAGGCCCTTCTAAATACCTGGCTACCATTCCTTGTTTCACCCTCCTTAGGTAAATACTCAAAGTGCATCCCAGGATTTACAGCCCTCATTGCATTCAACATAACAGGGAGGCGCTCATAAGCTTCTTCCCAATTTCCAAATATTATTTCCAGTGTACGTTGCTTTGCCCTCCATGCTTTTCCATACTTGACATAGTAATTGTACCGTTGGAAGATGATCTCAACCAACGCGGACACCGTAATGGTTGGCATATGCTTCACCACGGGGCATAACTGCCTTGCAATGAACCTAGAATTGAGCTGCAGATGGTTCTCTTCTGCCTCAGCAGTGGCACAAACATGTGGTTGCTTCATTGAGGTAATCTTCCATTTGCCTGCCTTCGTCTTCCTAGCACATACTCTCCAACCACACTGTTGTTCTTCACAAGCAACAGTGTACCTCTTCTCCTTGAATGAATTGATGACCCTAAAAGGTCGGTTGTGTATAATGGAGTACTCTTGCAACCATGTTTTCAACTCATCCATGTTAGCAAACAATATGCCCTTCCGTATGATGAGGCAACCGCTAACATCAGGCACTATTGTATCACTTGGCCCACCATCAGCTACTACCCTGTGACCATGGCTAAGGTCCTCGAAATCACCAACTAGTGGATCTCTCCAAGGCAAGACTCTAGACAATATCTCTATTTCCCTAAAATTGAGACGACCAACAGGACGATCGTCATCAGAGTCTTCGGCTATCTCCTCTACGAAGGATTCATCATCTCCAGCTATCTCCATGTCAAAATGGTTCGTAGCCCTAGCATCACCAAAGTCTTCTTCACCACTAAGATCATCTTCGTCGCTAAGCTCATCCTCAATTGAAAAGTCTCCGCTAGCGTCGTCCAAACCTTCTTCTGCATCACCAATTACATAATCATCATCCTCTTCATCACTATCATGATTGCCCTCACCATCGGCAACCGCATTCTCCTCCTCATCTCCACCGCCCTCAAACCAACCTCCATCATGCTCGAGCGATCCAAACACTTCACCACCACCGTAGCCTAGTTGTGTGACAAGTATTTCTTCTTCAGACAAAGGACCATAACCTATGTGAGCGGGGAAAGATGGGCATGCTTCGAAGTTATCATTTTCTAAGCCGGACTCCTTACTTACTACTAAATCTAAAGATCGCACTTCTGAGGCCAATACAACTGCTTTGTAATCATTCCATTCAGACTCGCTTGTAATTTTGAGCAACCGCTTGATCCGAGGACCCTTCGATGACCCAACATCTATGACACCTTCAAACTGAACATGCACGTCTCCTTCATTTCAGCCTAACTTAACCTTCACTCGCTCCACTAACTGGGTCAAAGATGGTGTTTCAGAAAAAAATCAACAACTCCTCACACATGTCCAGAAATTCCAAACTATCATCTCTTGTCCTAACAATACGGCCTCCATGATGCAACCTCACTAATTTATCCATCTACAGCCATCACACAACAAGTAGTGTCATATATCAATATATCATGCGAGTTTCAATCCAATAAGTAGAAACTAAAATATATCATTTCATCTTTTTCAACCCAACAATATAATCATTTCTAGTCATAAAAAATTGAAATCTAATAACCAACAAATAACTAAAATACATACTAACCCTAATGACCAACAAATAACTAACCCTAATCACACCTACAATAAACAAAGAACCCTAATGACCAAAATAACTAGAAACAAAACTAACCTAACATGTTCAGCACATAAAACAGTTAAACAACAATGCACTTAATCAACCTAAGCCATACATTTTGAAAATGCAAATACACATATACCAAAACACCATACCCCCATGATTCCACATGATTAGAGACAATGCAAGCACATCTACGCGGATAGATTGGAGGAGGGGAGGGACCATTACCTCGAGGAAGCTTCGGGAGACGAGATCCGGGCACCTAGGGTCGCATTTGGGGGTTAGGGTTTCGTGGGGGCCATGGGGGGAGACGAACAGAGAGCCGGCGCTTTCAGAATGGAGGGAGGAAGAAGAAGGGGGCCGCGACGCGGCTTTAAGAGTCCAGACCTCAGCGTTGAGTCGGGCCGCGCCGAGTCTGGTGGCTCGGCGTTAAGTGACCCCGCGCCGAGCTATTGGGCCACGAAGCGTTGTTGGGCCGCCTGGGCCGCACGCCGGATGGTGCCAATAGCTCGGCGTGTAGTCCCACCGCGCCGAGGTTGGGCCTGTGGCGTTGGCTGACACAACGCCAACGTGTCGGACCCCATGCGCCACCGTGTCGCCGTCGACCGAGGTCGTCCGTGACGTGGCAAGACCTCGGCGTCGTGTCAGTCGACGCCGACCCTCATACCTTGGTGTCATGTTCTAAGACGCCTAAAAATGGTCTATTTTCAGCAAACGTTTTGGCATAGGTCTTTTTATAAAAAATATTTTCAAAAGGGACCAAAATGCAAAAATTTCACCTTGGGTAGAGCCGTAGAGGCGTCGTAGTCGCGTCCTCCCTCCATCCATCGTATTGAAAGCGTCGTTTTGGAATTTTAATTTCTTGTTTGATTGTTCGTCTTATTCAAAATTTTTATATAAATATTATTTATTTTATTATGACTTATTTTATCATTAAAGGTACTTTAATAAAGATTTATTTATTTTATTATTTGTATGAAAAAATCGAATAAGACAAACGATTAAACAAGAAGTATGTCAAAAACAACACTTCACTTGGACGGTGGGATGTATGTAGAGGGCGAGATCTCCCCACCCCACACACACTGAATTTAATAGACTTTTTAGTGAAACTGAGTATATTTCTTGCAATTTCTATACACCTCTTGTGAATTTTTATAGATTTTTTTAGTGAAACTGAGCTGATTTTCTCCCTGAATGTTCCGCTGGGTTGAATCTGATGTATGTTTGCCGAGAACAAAAGACTCGCTTTGAGTGACGCCATCACATTTCTTGGCTGAGCTTTGTCTGCATGTGTCATGTGTCTTGCATCACTCGCTGATCGTTCTTTATAAAAGGACTCTACAGTCAAGAGTCCGTGCTCGAGATCCATTCCCCATATAAAGGCAAGATGCAAAATATATACTTTATGATACTTTAATTAGTACAAAAATAAACAGCATACATTTTGAACCGGAGGTGGAATTCAGGGGATGTTTGGATGTTGGCCACAAGTTGGCACACGCCTAACATTAGGCACGCCATGTTCGTTTTGGTAGCTGTTTAGTTAAGCACATTGGTATGGCTCGCCACTGCTCCAAAATCATCTCGCCACGGTTTGCCTCCATAAAAGTGTGGCGGATGTTTCTGCCGCCACACTGCACGTGGCGCACCACAGCCACCCCTGCGCAGCCGATACTTGCGGAGGAAGCTAGGTTCAGGCGCTGCCCCCCCCCCCCCCCCCCCCCCCCCCCCCCCCAAGCTGCAGCCAGAGAAGGTATTTCCTTTTTCTCCTTTCCATTGATTTTTCGCCACATCTTAATTATCAATCAAACACTCTAAATTTTGCCACAAATTATGGCTGGCCACAAGTGTGGCTTGTACCTAACCTTAAGTGTGGCTACTTGTGGCTCGGAACCAAACATGGCCAATATCTTATCGAGTCACGGTTAGTTCAACGTATCTTGAAACACAACTTTTAGTTGCTTGCTACCATATGTAATAGTGAATGTCACTTCTCGTTTCTAAACTCTATATTGTAACTTTCTGTGGAATAATGTTGTGGTACTTCTATCACGATAAAGTCAGTCCACTAGACGATGATAACCATTGGCCAAGATGTTTCTAATCATACATTTCAATCTATAGAAAGCTTGCGGCAAGCCCAAACTAATTTAGATCACCACAGTGGAGATATTTGCCGTATAAGGATAGAGGTTTATACATAGGTTATGTTAAAGGTTTTGGGTCTCATTCTGCACATTTGTTCGTTGAACTATGAGCTTGCTTTATTGCCAAGGCAGCTATTGTAATAACGAATAAAGAATGGCTAAAACATCACCCTGATTGTACAAGAGTATTATCTGAAATAATATTAAAATTCAGGCACATGATATATAGGAGAAGTGATTTTCATGACATACCTAATTAAAATCGTAATCTTTATTATAAATTTAGTTAAACTTAAAATAGTTTGATTTGACCAGATCTAGAAGTACAATCATTGTGGGATAAGGAGAGTATATACTTTGATCACTCACAATCCAATGCATCAACTCAGTGTCAGATCCGGTCCAACCTTGCCCACGTCTGACAAGAACTGGCCAAACGCCATGCGCGACGATCCACCATCCTTCCAGACCATGTCTGCGGCCTCTTTGTGCGCTGTCACACGAGCCCTAAGCAGCTCCCCCTCCTCAGACTCCATCACTAGCCTCACCTTGGCCTCCAGTTCTTCGGCCTTGACCAACCCATGCTGCCACCCGGCAAGTTCCACACCGATCCCGATCTCCTCCACCATGAGCACCTTATTCATCTTTTGCTCCGCATACAATGGCCAGCAGAGCATCGGCACGCCGGCCATGATCGCTTCCAACACAGAGTTCCACCCGCAGTGCGTTACGAACGCACCTGTTGCCTTATGACGGAGCACCTCCACCTGCGGCGCCCATAGCTTGACGACGAGGCCACGCCCTCTGGTCCTCTCCAAGAACCCTTCCGACAGGAGCGTGTGGAGGTCCGGGTCGGCCTTGTCGCCGAACTCGCTCTCGGGGTTGTCGCCGAGGGGAGCACGCACCACCCACAGGAAACGGTGGCCAGATCTCTCGACGCCGGTGGCGATCTCCTTAAGCTGCATCTCCGAGTGGTTGCCTAGGCTTCCAAAACACAGGAACACAACACTATGCTCTGGTTGCTCTTCGAGCCATTTGAGACACTCGTGCTTTTCTTTCGTCTCAGCAGCATCCTCGACAAGTGGCCCGACGCAATACACTGGAGGCACTGTGAGCCCATTTTCGGCAAGAAAATGCGGGTCCTTGAGGGCTACCACTGCCCGGGCCTCTAGCGATGCGAACGTGTTCACCAGAATGCCACCGGCCTCCAGATTCTTGCCCAGCGAGTTTGTCACCGCCCTGTATATATCAGTCTTGGGGTCCTCGAGCACTTCGCGAACGAGGTGAGAAGCCGGCATGGGTGGGACGCCATGGAAGTTGACAGTGGTGTCTCCTATCTCCTTGAAGCTCGGCTGGCCCTTCGCACGACGGGCCCAAGGGAGTTGGAGGCATACAGCGAGGGCGGAGGCGTTGGAGGCGAAGAAGCTGTAAGCCGGGATACCGAGCTCGTCCGTGACGTCGAGCGCGGTGTTGGAGAATGAGTCCAAGATCACTGCGTGGATTCTTCGCGGAGGGATGGAGCAGAGGAACTCACGGAGGTGCTCGTTGTAGCGCCCTATCATCTCGAAGTATCCGAGGAGCAAGTTGATGTCGTTGGTGACGGTGGGAGGATTGTGGATTCGAGGGAGCGTGTGGAAGGTGGCCGTCGGTTTGGAGGTGTTGGGGTTTAGTCCTACATCGTGTAGCGATGGTGGGGGAGCACAACATATAAGGCGGGGGCACCCCGATGTGTGACTAAAGGGAAGATTGTTGGGGTTTAGTCCCACATCATGTAGCGATGGTGGGGGAGCACAACATATAAGGCGGGAGAACCCCCACCTATTAGGCTAGTCTTTTGGGTTGGGAAGGCCCAATGCGCGCAGGCTCGTGGTAACGAGCCGGGCCGGCTGGGTTTAGTCCTACATCGTGTAGCGATGGTGGGGGAGCACAACATATAAGGCGGGAGAACCCCCACCTATTAGGCTAGTCTTTTGGGTTGAGTAAGGCCCAAAGGCCTTATATATTGTCAGCTCCGGTGGACCTGGGACCTATGGGAGCGCATGCTCGTAACGAGCCGGGCCGGCTGCAAGCCAGCTCCAAGATCAAGAACTCGGTGGTCACCACCGGTTCCAACAGGAGGATGCTACACGGTCGACTGCGGCGGCGAAGGCGATGTTGTGTTCCATGGTAGCCTCGATGAGCGCGACCACGACGTCGTAGCCTTCCTCCAGGAGGACGCCGGCGAGCTGCATCATGGGGATGAAGTGGCTGACGGCGAGGCCGGGGTAGAGAACCACGGTCTTCTTCATGGAGGCGCAAAAGACAAGCAGCCAAGATAAAATGCTTGCTGCGTATATTGTGTCTGATGAGGCTCTGAGCAATCGATATATATATAGTCTTCTGACGAAGATATATAGGAGACGAGTTTATTGTTTTGTTTCTGTATGCAACATTTACAGCTCCGTCCCACCAGGCCACTAGCTATCATAAAGTCCGATAGCGAAGTGTGAGCAACCTGTGGGCATGGCGTCTAGGTTAGCTGTCCGCTTGTGTCCTGTCTGTGCCTCTTGTCTTGGCATATTTGTATGGGGCCAAAATTAATTAGCTATCGTAAAGTCCGATAGCGAGGAGTGACCTAATTTTTTACAATTTATTCTTTTTAAAAAAAAAATAGGTTTAGCTCACTAAGAGACTTAAACTTATCTTTGGATCCTAAAATCAGCGTCAGTACTAATGACGTCGAGGTAACACGTCTCGACATCACGTATCTTAACACTGAGATGTCTGGCCGTGTATAGTAGAACATATGTTTAGGTGGCCGAGAGCTCGGCGCCCGGCCCGTGCGCGCACGTATATTCTCGCGTTAATAAATTGCCTCCAGCACTTTTGCTGTCCTCCCGTGCCGCGTTGAAGGAAAATTTCTCGCCTTTTTCAACGCCTGCCCCTCTGTGCGTGGGCGCTCGTCGACGTCAGGTAGAGTCAGGGTGAGGCCCGGCCTAACACGGCCGCGATCAGTTCGCTGTACCGTGCGTGTACTGTGCCCGGGCGTGCGTGTACTGTGCCGTCGTGTGTGTACTGTGCCTAAGGATGGCAACGGGGATATACCTGTCGGGTATCGCCGGAACGTTCTCTTCCCCGCTACGGAAAATTCATCCCGTCCCCATCCCCATTAACTGTCTCGGGTATAGATTCTTGCCCATCCCCGTACCCGTCGGGTATCGGTCGGATAACAGATACCCAACGGGTACTGCATACCCGATAAACAAGGACACTTGGGGTCGCAGCTTTGCAATCGGAGACGTTTCTTCTTTACCCGGGTATAAGTGTCGGAGTCTCGGAGATAACAAGGAGAAAGAGCGAGGTTGCGAGGAGGACGAGCAAAGGTGGCAGAGAGACCGAACTGAGGAAGCGAGGGGCACGAACGCTCGTGAGGCAGGCGTGCTTGTGCTGCTGGCGGAGATGATGAGGAAAAATTGAACTATGGTTCTTAGAACACACAAACTATAGATATGATTGTTTAGATTTGGACCAAAATACCTATGTTGAGCTTCTTTGGGCCTAATACTCGCATGACAGCTCAGATAGTCGGGTTCCTCAACGGGTAACGGGGACGGGTAAACAGGGAACGTTCCCATACCCGCTATACCCGTCGGGGATGGATTCTTGCCCATTTAGATGTCCACGGGTAAAGATATGATTCCATCCCCATCCCCTAATGGATCAAATACCCGTCGAGTATCGGGTATCGGGGCCGTTGCCATCTTTAACTGTGCCCGGAGTATGTGTCGCTGCGATTTCTGTATCGGCGTTACAGCCGTCGTGGCTCCTGATATTTTATATTAATATATTATTACCCCAGTCAACGTGATAATATGCCAATCTAATATTTTATATTAACCAACTACGAAACAAACGTGTTTGTAATGCGGATCGAGATCTTTTCTGTATGGCCACAGTTTTTCTTTTTTTCTTTAGAAAATAGATTTTATTTAGTATAATGGCAGACGTGGGTAATTTTGTACAAAATAAAATAGATTCAATGATTATAGATGGCTAAGCCTTTTGATTTGATGCCCGAATGTTTCTTATTATTGCGAGATTTTTTTGTATTTATCTATTTTTTTAGCGCCTCTGATGAGGATCAGTAATAGTAAGAGGGTGTTTGGATCCGGTTACTAAAACTTAGGAGGTGTCAAATGAGGATATCGCATGAGGTGTTCGGATAGTAATAAAAAAATAAATTACATAATCCGTCGGTATTCCACGAGACGAATTTTTTAAACCTAATTAATCCATCATTAACACATATTTACTGTAGCACCATATTATCAAATCATGGTCTAATTAGACTTAAAAAATTTATATCGTAAATTAGTCACAAACTATATAATTAATTTTCTAATTAATCTATATTTAATAGACTATGTATATGTACAAATATTCGAAAGGACCACCCAGACGAGGGAGGAAAAGGCGAGGCGGAGGGTGGAGAGTCGTACCATGTATTGGTGGGATGAAGGTGATGGGAAGTTTCGATGTGAAGTACCCGTTGCCATGTCTGCTCCATGGTCCCCGTTCTGATTGTAACGGTACCAAACAAAACAGGGTGGAGTACAGTCGACACAAAACAAAGGAGGGGATTGAATATCGGTGCCCGCACGAACGAACGACGGAACGAGCACATCGTGCGGTGGCGCAGGACGGGATTGATTGCATGTCACGAGAATCATGTCGGCAGCACCAGCAGTCCACCACCATGTACAGTACGTAGTAGGAATAGCAGACTGGCCTATTATCACGTTGACTAAGTTAATAATATATTAATATAAAATATCAGGACCCACGACGGCTGTAACGCCGATACAGAAATCGCAGCGACACATATACTCCTATTCCGTACGTACGCCCGGGCACAGTACACGCACGACGGGCACAGTACACGCACTGTACAGCGAACTGATCGTGGCCGTGTCAGGCGGGGCCTCACCCTGACCCTCCCATGACGTCGACGAGCGCCCACGCACAGATGGACAGGCGTGGAAAAAGGCGACAAATTTTTCATCAGTGCGGCAGAGGAGGACAGCAGAAGTGCAGGAGGCAATTTATTAACGCGAGGGTCAGGCCACATGAGCTCGACGTCACAGGTCTTGATGTTGTGCTTGGAGCCTCGTGTTCTGGTGTCGAGGTGTCACCACGTGAATACCGTCTAGGATGTTTTACTGTGCATGACTAGACACCTCGGTGTCAAGATATGTGATGTCGAGACGTGTTACCTCGACACCATGAGTTATGACACCGACTTTTAGGATCTAAAAGATAGTTTAAGTTTCCTAGGACGCTAAACCTAAATTTTTTTAAAAAAAAAGCTAAATTATAAAAAAATAGAGAAGAGTGAGCAACCTGTGGGCGCCACCTCTTGTCTTGGCATATTTGTATGGGGCCAAAATTAATTAGAACAACTATATATTATAGGAATGGAGATTTAGGCGGAAAAAAGGATCTTTAACGTTTTTTTAATTAGAATCTATCATAAAGTCCGATAGCGAAGAGTGAGCAACCTGTGGGCACGGCGTCTAGGCTAGCTGTCCGCTTGTGTCCTGTCTGTGCCTCTTGTCATGGCATATTTGTATGGGGCCAAAATTAATTAGAGCAACTATACATAAGAATGGAGATTTAGGCGGAAAAAGGATCTTTAACGTTTTTTTAATTAGAATCTCTATAAATATTACTATTATCTACTTTTGCTTTCTCGCTATCTTATTTTTATGATGTACTCCAACTATCCCAAAATATGTTCAAATGAGTCAAACTTTTTTAACTTTGACCAAACATACACAAGAAACATTAATATTTATTTATAGTACATAATTAATATCATTAGATAGATCGTTGAATATATTTTTATAATAAACTTATTTAGAGAAATAAATGTTGCTAATATTTTCTATAAATTTAACCAAGCTTAAAAAAGTTTGGCTGACATGAATAATATAGTGATGGGACGGAGGTAGTATACATGTTGCAAATTCACGGCTGGTGTCCACAGTATGGTTGATCCGTGGAGACCATCCCACGGATTTTTTTAACGATGAGCATCCAATTGCAGTGTCTTCTCTCTTTTGGAGACATTGTGTCCCTGTCCGCATTGAGTTCAACATGGCCTACGGCGTGAAAGACGGAACATGGCCTACGACATGTCTCTTAGAGACGTCCTGTATGGAACCCAGAAAATTATGCTTGCCAGGACGGAACATTGTTTTCGAAACTTAGAACATTGCCTCCATTCCATAAAAAGAATGTTTACTAACAAAATTTATCTAAATATATCCTTGTTACTTTGAAGGATTTATTATAGGAAACACAATAGTGTAATTGACATTTTATTTGGATGGTTAGTTATAAACTACGGCTCTTTAATATTTCAAAAAAAATTCCAAACACCGACATGAGCAAATTTGGACTCTGCCACATGCATGCGTGCCTGGGTGAAAACTGGTGGTCGACCAAGTGCAGGCCGCCAACTTGGTCCGGCAGTAGGAGCCCGCGTCCATAGCTCCCTCCAAGCATCGTGAACAGGGAGCACACACGTTCCCAGGTTTCGAGCTTTTAGCTGTGTTTAGTTCGTAAATTTTGGGAATTCGACTACTGTAGCATTTTCGTTTTTATTTTGCAATTATTGTTCAACTATGGACTAATTAGACTCAAAACGTTCGTTTCGCAATTTTCAACCAAACTGTGCAATTAGTTTTTTTTTCGTCTACATTTAATGCTACATACACGTATCGCAAGATTCGATGTGATGGCTACTGTAGCACTTTTTAGAAAAGTTTTTGGGAACTAAACAAGCACAAGTGTGGGCTTATCTGCTGACTCACAAATAGATTTAATTTTTTTATAGGTTATCCAGATAAATGTGTCGGGGACCAAAGGTACATAAAAAGAAGGAGTTAATAACCATTAAACGTTGATGTTTCTGAACAGACAAGAGCGTAACTACACTTCTTGTTTATACGACCGAACTGCGCCTCGTCCGGCCCCTAAGGGTTGGCTCCGCCTCGCCCGACCCCCGAGGGCTGGACTCCGCCTCGCCCGATGTCTGGGGGTTGGCTCCGTCTCGCCCGACCCCCGAGGGCTGGACTCCGCCTCGTCCGACGTCTGGGGGCAGACTACGCCTCGCCCGACGGCCGAGGGCTGGCTTCGCCTCGCCCGATGTCCGAGGGCAGGCTCCGCCTCGCTCGACGTCCAAGGGCTGGCTCCGCCTCGCCCGACGTCTAGGGTTGGCTCCGCTTCGCCCGACGGCCGGGGACTGGCTCCGCCTCGACCGACCCCCGAGGGTTGGACTTCGCTTCGCTCGACGTCTGAGGGCAGGCTCCGCCTCGCCCGACGTCCGACGGCTGGCGCCGCCTCGCCTGACGTCTGAGGGCAGGCCTCGCCTCGCCCGACGTCCGAGGACTGGCTCCGCCTCGTCCGACGACTGTGCCCTGCTCCTTCATAATGACGAGCACAGGGTAAGACAAGACACTCGAGTCAACCGTAGTACCAAGGACCATGCCCTGCACGCCTGCAAGAAAGTACCGTCAGGATACGACGGGACGGGCGCTTTAAGCCCTTCCAGGCATGACAGAGCCCGAACAGTGTTGTAGGCGTCAATTTTTGTCTTACAGTGTTGTGGGCGCCGCCATTAGCCCTTGGACGCGGATCCTGACATAAGCATACGACAACCACTACGATCCAGGAGGGAACTCACATCACCTACAGTGGCGAACGTATGGTCACTACCCTGTCTGCTCCCCGTAGGGTCACGGCTCGGCATCCTGGCATGCCGCATCGTCCACCGGAGTAGGATGGAACGTGACTACTTGCTGAACGAAGCCAGAGCACGGCCCTATCAGGATCAACGAACATGCTATCCCTGGCACCGTCTGTCATGTCAGCAGGTCAGGCTCAAGGGAAAAGAAAGACCCGGCACCTTCGAAGGACCTTCTCTACCTCTGGTTTTTCCTCTTTCCCCATATGTAATCTCTGCCCCCCTTGATCTATTATAAAAGGTAGGGCAGGACACCCCACTAAAGAGGCGGATCAATCCTACACACCACGCATCGCATAACACATAGTCGAGCAACCACCAAGCTCTTAGCATCCTTTCGACCTTCCATCAGAGACTTGTGACTTGTCCCTCTCTCGACCGTTTGTACCCTCTACTACGAACCTTTTTCAGTGCTAATAACACGAGCAACAGCAAATTGGATGTATGGACATTCTGTCCGAACCAGTATAAACCTTGTGTCTTTTAGCACACCATCCGAATCTAACACGCAACAAATATAAATTTACTAGTTGGTATTTATTTGAAACACCGACAAAATGCATGACATATCGTAACTATATAAATTATTTATGTAGTTAAACAAAGATAAAATGTTTTGTTATGTGATGTAACCCAGACAAACGCAGAAAACACATCACAAATGTACAAATTATCTCTATATTTAAGTAAAGCCAAATATCTTGGCATGTGATATATAACCCAGATAAATATATAAGACACATTAAAAAATGCAATTTCTATAGTATAGTGTGTGATAGGTGATAGATATCACATAGATATTGTGTGAATAGTTCAAAATACATCATGGTCATAGAACATCACATTGATACAATATGAACAACCCATAATATACTATAGAACATCTCATGGGTACTATATCATCATTACAAACTGTAACATTTATGGAACAATAACACTTGTTAACAATCAGAATACAAAATGAAACATTTCAAACATACTACAAGAACAATATAATACATCATCGATTATCTAATAGATAAATCATGGAACATCTAACCAATAAACACACACCACGGAACACTATTAGAGCAATAAACAAACTAGAAAAGTTTTAATCAAATAGCACCACATCATCAAAAGATCGTGCGCACATGGAAAAGCTCTATTAAATATAGCAAAAGATACAAAATAAAAACAAGAACAAAAAAGGAAAAATACACGTAACATAGGAAATGAAGAAAAAAATTAATTGGAGTAAAATTTAAAAAGAAGGAAGAGATAAAAGGAAATGACCATTTCTAGAACTGACCATATTATCCAATACATCAAGTCATCAACCGAGTGTTAGATCCGGTCTAAGCTTGCCCACGTCTGACAAGAACTGACCAAACGCCATGCACAACGATCCACCATCCTTCCGGACCATCTCGGCGGCCTCTTTGTGCACTGTCCCTCTTGCTCTAAGCCGCACCCCTTCTTCGGACTCCATCACTAGGCACACCTTGGCCTCCAGCTCTTCGGCCTTGACCAGCCCATGTTGCCACCCAACAAGTTCCACACCGATCCCAATCTCCTCCACCATGAGCACCTAATTCATCTTTTGCTCCGCATACAATGGCCAGCAGAGCATCGGCACACCAGCCATGATCGCTTCCAGTACAGAGATCCACCCACAGTGCGTTACAAACGCGCCTGTCGCCTTGTGACGGAGCACCTCCACCTGCGGCGCCCATAGCTTGACAACGAGGTCACGCCCTCTGGTCCTCTCCAAGAACCCTTCCGCCAGGAGCGTGTGGAGGTCCGGGTCGGCCTTGTCGCCGAACTCCGTCTCCGGGTTGTCGCCGAGAGGAGCTCGCACCACCCAGAGGAAACGGTGGCCTGACCTCTCGAGGCCGACGGCGATCTCCTTGAGCTGCGTCTCCGAGTGGTTTCCTATCCCTACGCTTCCAAAGCACAGGAACACGACACTATGCTCTGGTTGCTCATCGAGCCATGTGAGACACTCGTGCTTTTCTTTCGTCACAACTCACAAGTGGCCCGACGCAGTACACTGGAGGCACCGTGAGCCCACTTTCGGTGATGAGAAAGTGAGGGTCCTTGAGGGCTGCCACTGCCCGAGCTTCTAGCGATGCGAACGTGTTCACCAGTATGCCAGTGGCCTCCAGATTCTTGCTTAGCGAGTTCATCACCGCCTTGTATATCTCAGTGTTGGAGTCCTCGAGCACTTCGTGAATGAGGTGAGAAGCCGGCATGGGCGGGACGCCATGGAAGTTGACAGTGGCGTCTCCTAGCTCCTTGAAGCTCGGCTGGCCCTCCGGACGGGCCCATGGGAGTTGGAGGCAAGGTTTTTTTACCAGTAGGAAAAAAAAATTTCGGTCCCCGGCGAAAAATATGAAATTTCGGAAATTTCAGAAATATATGGTCAAATTTAAATAAATTCAAATTGATTTTTAAAAAAATTTAGCATCATTTCATTAGAAAAACTCTCTAATCTATCGGCCATCGCAAATTTATATAACATCGATGAAATAACACAATATATCACCACGGTAATACAACGGGCTGACGGTGGGTGGGCTGCATATGCTAGTGGCATCGAATGTGTGAGTGAGGAAATTAAATAAATTTGAAGAAATTTAGGGCTTTAATAAGACTAGAGGATATGGAGGATCATTTTAGTGTGATTTGGTGTACTTTTGGAGCGGAAGATGAATTTAACCGAAATTTTTTGACCGATATAAATTTTTTTCGGACCCTGAAGAAAAAGGCGATATTTCAAAAGTTTGGGCGATATTTTGCTGAAATTATAAACCTTGGTTGGAGGCATGCAGCGAAGGCGGAGGCGTTGGAGTTGAAGAAGCTGTAGGCCGGGATACCGAGCTAGTCCGTGACGTCGAGCGCCGCGTCAGACCACGAGTCCACGATCACCGCGTGGATGCTTCGCGGAGGGATGGAGCAGAGCAACTCGCGGAGTTGCTCGTTGTAGCGCCGTATCAGCTCGAAGTATCCGAGGAGCAAGTTGATGTCGTTGGTGACGGTGGGAGGATTGTGGATTCGAGGGAGCGTGTGGAAGGTGGCCGTCGGCTTGGAGGATGCTACAGGTCGACTGCGGCGGCGAAGGCGATGTTGTGTTCATGGTAGCCTCGATGAGCGCGATCACGACGCTGTAGCCTTCCTCCAGGAGGACGTCGGCGAGCTGCGTCATGGGGATGAAGTAGCTGGCGGCGAGGCCGGGGTAGAGAACCACGGTATTCTTCATGGAGGCCAAAGTTTTTCTGGCTAGGTGGCCGGCCGGGGGCAAAGGGTAGCGGCCAAGTACGCACGGAGCCAGCGGTGGGGCTAGGGAGCTCCAGCCCCCTACCATTCGTGAGCAAGCAAAGCTCAGTAGAGCTGCCGTCTGAAATTTCAGCTGTAGATGTATAGGTAGGAGGGACTGAGATTTGCTGAACCTCTTTCCTTGCTAATTGCCGTTGTTTAGCCTCTCCTAAATTTTTTCCTATCTTCGTCCCTGCGACCAAGATAAACTGCTTGCTACGTAACCACGTCGAAGATATAGGCGACGCGAGGCGCTGAGCAATGGAATATTGTGTCGAAGATATAGGCCACGAGGGGTTTAATTAACAGGAAAGCTATGCTTTGCCCGTGTGATTTTGGTCCCTTCGTCACACGATTTGTTATCCGTTGGATCTGCAGTTTGCTCGCATCATGGACATCCATCTTTTCTGTCGCACTGTTCCCTGATTCGGCCCATCCCAAGTGGGTCCCACCTGTCATCATGTTTTTGGAAAACAGGCCATTTACATCTCCCTGTCGTTCTTGTGTTCATTCAATTCCCCATTTCTCTACGTCTCCTCAGGTGGGTGTGGAGCGAGCTCCATTTTCGGTGATTCGACTTCGTTTGTGAGTTTTTCTTAGCTTTTCTCATATGAATCTTGTAGATCTGATCGATGCGGTCCTGATCTGTCGTTTCCTCTCCGTAGGTTGTTTATCTGTATTTGATTTTTGTGTTTGTCTTTGTTTCATCCGAGCATATTCGAAGGAGAGCAGGTCGCCGGTGGTGAGCCCTCTCTGTGAGTTCTTCTTCTCTGCAGCGCCATCGCGCCGTCGTCCACCCCTAGCGTAGCGACGTCGCCTTTGCGTATTGCGGTGGCAGCTTCGATCCCCCGACACAGAGAGCCTCGACACCACGTCCCAGACCCAGAGGCAACTATAGAAGCGTTCATCTCCACCAAGCTGTCCCCATCGCTGCCACGATCATCTTTGGCCTCGCAAGTACGCAAAGAGTAGTCTAGCCACGGACCGGCATGGATCTAAGGCCACCATGCCAAGTCCAAGGAGGTCACCCTCCTCCATAAATGTGAGCTCTAAGCTTCTGATTACCCAGTAGAAGCTGTGTGGATGGGCCTGTTTTTTTGTTTGTATAATGTTATTACCTATTTGGTTTCTATATGTAATTTTTCTTCTGATATGATTCACTAGGATCAGAAACTGGGGTTTTCAAGTGATGCTATGAGGAAATTTAGTTTTATCCTAAGTGTTGTTTAATTTTTGTATGAAACTGCTTTTGGGAAAGTTGTCCTTGGGCATGTGGCGAAGTCTTAGATTTTGTTTATTGTGAATGATTACATCTGACATTCTTATTGATAGTTTCATGGATCAGTGGACCTTTTTCAAGGTTTCATTTCGCATTATGTTAGATGATTTATATGCCAGCAGATTCTGTACTTTGCTGGTACCATTGATTTGAAAAATTATATGTGTGCTTATTAGAGATAACACTGAATGATGCTATCTATTTTTAGAGTTCAGATTACTAATTGTATAAGATGTACGCTTACAGAAGCATAGTTGTTGTTCTGACAGTGTTTGATTCCACTTCGAATCACTGCATTTGTTTTGTTATTCATTTTGCTTTGGATGTCTGAGCTAATTTATTGCAGATTTCAGACTAGCTTCTTGCTGTTATATTCAAGTCATAAGTCATTACACATTATTTATAGATTTGTTGCACCTTATTATTTGATAATTTGTTTTTTTTGTTCTGACAACTAGGAAGCCAATAAGATGGGGCCAACCATAATGTTTTTTTGTGTGTTTATTTCATATTTGCATCATGTGCATTTGTACATAATCTTCTTTCTGGCAACTGTTATACAAGTCTATTTGACATTTTGACCTACTGAATAATATAAATGTGTTCTTAGCACATGATATGTTACTGAATTAGGTTGAGTGCGCACATGTTCTCTCCTGCAGTTATTCTATTTGCATAGACACACTACAACTTATGCAAGGGTGAAACATTTATTTGCCTGGCCTGGAATGAAGCAAATGGTTACTACATTTGTACAGCATTGTCAAATTTGCCAACAGGCAAAGACTGAGAGGATCAAGTCTCCTGGACTGTTAGAACCCCTAACAGTTGCTTCGCAAGCCTAGGAATAGTTTGTCTATACTTCATTGAAGGACTTTCAAACTCGGACCGGCACAATGCCTTGCTGGTTGTGGTTGATAAGTTTACAAAGTATAGCCACTTTATCCCTCTCACACATCCATTTACAGCTCTGCAGATTGCTCAACTCTTTATGAGTAATGTGTATAAGCTCCATGGGCTACCTAAGGCCATCATCTCAGATCAAGATAGAATATTCACAAGTGCAGTATGGCAAGAACTTTTTCGTTTATCTGACACTAAGTTGATGAGCTCGGCCTATCACCCATAAACCGATGGCCAAACTGAAAGATTGAATCAAAGCCTCGAAGCATTCCTGAGGTGCACTGTACATTCTTGTCCTAAACAATGGAGCAAGCAGATTTCAGTAGCTGAGTTTTGATATAATACTACTACCCATATAGCTCTTGGTGAATCTCCATTTGAAGTGTTATATGGCTACTCACCAAGGCAGTTAGGCATTGCCAATCTTAGTTATGTTCAGTGCTAGATCTTGAACAGTGGTTAAAGGAGAGGGAGCTGCTGTCTCAGTTGATCAAACAATAGTTAATCATAGCACAGCAAAGGATGAAAGGTCAAGCAGATAAGAATAGAAGTGAAAGAGATTTTGAAGAGGGTGATTCAGTGTTCTTAAAGCTACAACCATATGTTCAATCATCTATTGCATCCAGGAACCATCAGAAACTATCAATTCGGTTTTATGGGCCCTTCAAGATAATCCAACGCATTACTAAGGTAGCTTACAAGTTGGATCTCCCAGCAGACGCCAAATCCATCCTGTGGTACATGTCTCTCAACTTAAGCAGCATCCGCCTCCTACTACAGTGGTGAGTTCAGAGTTATCCACGGTATGCACTAATCCTATGCAAGCTATAGTTCCACTGAAGATTCTTCAAGACTGCACCATTATCAAAGGCTCTTCGGTTGTGCATCAGAAGCTTGTCTAGTGACAAGGATTGCCGGAGGCAATGGCAACCTGGAAAGACGTTGGGGTGCTATCGAAGCAATATCTAGATTTCTCAACTTGAGGACAAGCTCTGTGTAAGTGTTATGGACTAGCGGTTGGGCCTTCCTTGTGTTGGGTCATAGGTGTGTGTATAAGCATAGTAGGCCACGAGTCCAGTTTTGTAGGACCAGCGTGAATATAAACTGGAGCCGTGCGTCTTCTTGAGGGATACGTGAACTCTGTAACCGTTTCCCAAACATAATCCGGACATCCCATGGACTCCGGCCGTGTTCTTCTCCTCCCATTCCAGTGCTCGCTGTTTTCTAGTCTAAATTCAGAGTTACTAATCTAGGATAGCCAGTTCATAACACACTGGTCCTGCTGCCGTCCTGGTCGAGCAGGGAGCAGCGCGACGGCCACCCTACTCGGACAGACACCGTCGACTCGACTCGACCGTCGCGTGCCGCGTCGCAGGAGCTCTGCTACTGTTGGAGTACAAGCACAGTAGCAGCCACCGGCACTCCCTACTGATGCCAGCAGCTGCGTTCGCGACGTGCTGCTCCATGCTTACGCATGTCTACATGTTCCCCGTCAGACGTAAGGTGTGGGATGTGACCGCGGGGGAATGAAGGGCTCCGCCGCGAGAAGAGGACTCCGGTCTAGCCCTCCGGAACCATGGCGCGACCATGCGTTTGAACGTGCGATCCACCGACGGATTGGGGCATTCATGCCGATCCACTTCCTACTCGCACGTCGTCGATCGGCTCGTCGCTACCTGACGCTGCCTTTGGCCGCCAGCAAACCACTAGTCCCAGCTAGAGCTAGCCGGACTCTAAGCGCCAGAGGAGCCGCACTTGCACTACGTGGACGTGGCGGTGTCTGAATATTCTTCAGCCTGGGTTATTATATCCGGAGTTCTGGACCAGTCCAGGTCTGTCCAGCTGCATGCATGTGCCAAAGACGTGCTGTAACCATGATTTCGTTGTCTTCTTCAACAAAGAAAGAAAACATATATCGTGAGTTGGTTTGTCAACGTTTAATGTAGTACGAATTGGTTTGTCAACGTTTAATGTAGTGCGATAATTGCTCTGGAATGTTGAAACCAGTGGCAAGTCAAATGGTATAAGGAAAACCTGATGGGTCGTCTGATTTCAAAGTCAAACTGCATTCGATCTCTTAGGCCCTGTTCGGCTTGCTAAAACTTGGCTGAATTGGTTGAAAACACTGTTTTGGCTGAATTGTTGTGAGAGAAAAACACTATACCGGCTGAAAAACAAGTTGAATAGTGCAGATTATAAGGTAAGCCGAACGGAGCCTTGGTTTCTAGTTACCGTTGTGGACATCTATCGTGGATTCGTGACACATGTCTATGTATATGAATCTGACATATGTGAGAGTCGTGTTTTTTTCTTCCTTTCAAACATGTGTTGGACCTGCTCTGCTCCGCCTCAGGGCACCCCCACGATACCGCTTTGGCCCACCGACATCTCGAGGAGGTGGGGTGTTTTCACCAAGGCCCAGAAGCACAAAGGAGAGAGCTCGACGAGCCGTGTCACTCTCCTTCTTACCTCTCTGGTTAGCGTGATTCAAGGAGCTCTGAGCATGGAGCTACTTCCCCATGATGCATTTGATTGGTGCGACATTGAATCTGCTCCCGAAGCAGCTCAAGAAATTATACTAAACAAACCCTAAAACTAAAGACTTATTTGGATACATCGTAGCTTATACCAGATACATTTTAAAAAGCTAGTGTCGGGTTCATAAACCCGGAGTCCCTCGTGAACTAGCTTTCTAGCAAAGGCTCGGCCCAGCTAGCACATTGCGAACCACGCACAACTCCTAGACCGGCCCAAAAAACCGAAATGACAGGCCAGAAGGGCGATCCAAATCTCCAACCGGAAGGCCTGGCCGAGGAGGAACGACGTCCGCTTCCGACTCTGGCCCGCCTCTCCGACCGAAAGAAGAACAGCACTCGTCTCCGACTCCAGTCGCCTCCGGACGGCCTCTCGGACCAGAAGGTCTGGCCAAAACACCACTTCCGACTCCGACCCGCTTCTCTGACCGGGAATGCGCCAAACCCCTGCTTACAGCTCCTCTCCGACTGGCGCAATCAGAGCCTACTGGGACCATCCGACCGGGGATGTCCGCTCGGTGTGGACCAGGAAACGGACGAAGAAAGTAAGACAGGGCACTCAAGTCAACCGCAACTAAGGACCGTGCCCTGTTCATCTGCGCAGGACAGTACCAACAGGATATGTCAGAAGGGTACCCTACGACCTTCCTGACATATCAGAACCCAAGCAGTGTTGTGGGGGCCGACATTTTCCCTACAGTATAGTGGGCGCCGGCATTTACCATACCAGGCGAACATGGTAAAACCCCCTACATGTCTCTAGGCATCAACAGTATGGCAGGCGCCGACGTCTGCCATATGAGAAGAAGACGACGCAACCTCCCATGTGCATCTGACATTAAATAGTATTGTGGGCGCCTACCATCATCTTGGACCCGCCGGCGTAGGCAACAAGATTTAGTAGCATACATACTCTCTCCTTCTCACTTATAAGGTCGTCCCCTTCATCTATAAAAGGGGATGCACTCTCTCCCAACAGATAGAATGATCAGTACACAACAACTCGAACAACACACACAACATCAGAACCACTAGGTTCAAACCTCGAGCACACGCTCAAAGTGCGACCGGACGCGTCCAGTCGAAGAAAATCGTCTCTAGATGCTTACTGGAAATGACTGGGCGCTGGGGTTCTACGTCCGGTCACTTTGAGCTACTGCGTTCGGTCGTCACTTGACCGTTGAGGTCGGGCGATCAACATTTAAAGAGAGGGGACACGTGGCACGCATCGCACGACCAGACGCTGAGGTCCAGCGTCCTCGATATGACCGGAGCGTCCGGTCACCCCGTGTTGTGCCCAGTAAAGGGGTACAACGGCTCTATTTCGTGGGGACTTCTATTTATGCCCCATGGCTGGCTCAAGCTCACTCTCTTGGTCATTTGCATTGACATAGCAACCTTGTGAGCTTAGCCAAAGCCCTCCCACTCATCTCCATCATTGATTCATCATCTTTGTGAGATTGGGAGAGAATCCAAGTGCATTGCTTGAGTGTGCATCTAGAGGCACTTGGTATTTGGGTTTCGCTACGGGGTTCGCTTGTTACTCTTGGTGGTTGCCGTCACCTAGATGGCTTGGAGCAGCGAGGATCGTCGAACGGAGGCTGGTGATTGTCTCTGGCTCCGATCGTGGTGATTGTGAGGGGTTCTTGACCTTTCCTTGGCGGAGAGCCAAAAGGTACTCTAGTGGATTGCTCGTGGCTTGTGTGATCCCCATCTTATGTTAGTTGTGCGGCACCCTATTGAGGGTTTGGCGTGTGATGCCAATTAACGCGTGAACCTCCAAGCGAGTGAATCGCCACAACGAGGAGTAGCTTGCCGGCAAGCAAGTGAACCTCAGTAAAAAATCATTGTGTTCATCATTTGATTCAGATGCGATTGGTCTTCATTGGTATTCATTCTTGTGATTGTTTGGCTCCTTCTTCGACACGGCGGTATAAACAAATTGCTCACTCTCTTTACATTATCACAAACTAGTTGTCAAGCTCTTTAGTGTAGCTAGTTGTGACAGCTTGTTAGTTTGGTTAGTGTAGCTCTTTAGTTAGCTTTTGAGAGCACACTAGCTTAGTGTAGTGTCATAGCTATTGTGTGGATAGAAACAATATAAACTAGAACTGTCGCTCCCTACTCCCCTCCTTAGCTCCTCGCTACCCACCACCGACCGCCGCACTACTCCCCACCCCCTCCCACTCCCCTCGCTCCAACCGCTCCCTGCACTACCCTCCATCAAACAAGCTCCTCGCTGCCCTAGTCCCACCCTATCCCCCACTTGCCCTCTCTCCCCCCTACCCGACGCGAAGGCTAGCCATGCGGCGGCGCATCACGCGGAGGCGTGCTCCTCGGCTACGCGTCACGCGGACGCGGATGCAAAGCGCTGGCGGCTTGGCCATGCGCAGCCAATCTCCCTTCCCTCCTTCTCTCAACTCTCAGATCTGGTGGCTCCTCCGCTCTAGCATGGCCCCGTGCCTCCCTCTCTTTCATCCTGCATCCGACGACGGCACATGGGCAGGGCGAGGCAAGCCGTGCGATGGCCGAGACTAGGCAAGCGGCGTAGAGGCGAGTAGGGCGAGGCGTGGGCCGTAGGCGAGGTGGTGTGCACCACGCAGGGCTGCAGGCGTGGGCGAGCAAGGAGACATGTTTTTTCGATCTGTAAACTAGAAATCAATGCTTTGTTCTTTATCGATGCTGGAATTAGTGATTTGTGTTGCTCGATGTGCGATGCTGTGATTTTTTCTCTGTTCCTTGCACCTCGGTTAGTTCGGTCATAACCGAACTGAACCGAATTACCAAACCAAATTTGGTCGGTTCCCAGATTTCAAAAGAACCGATAGGTTACTATTTCTTAAGAAACCGAATTTGTCAAGAAACCGAAGAACCGAACCGATTGGTTTCGGTTAACCAAACGCCTAGGGTGACCTCGAGGTGCAGAAACTCCTATACGCCGTGCTAATGGCGACCCGGAAGCTCCTACACTACTTCACCGACTATGAAGTCTCGATCGTTACTTCATACTCGCTCGGGGACATCGTCTGCAACTGTGACGCCGCGGGACGGATCTCCAAGTGGGCACTCGAACTTATGGGCCACGACATCAAGTATATCCCTCGTGCCGCTATTAAATCATAGGCTCTCGCGGATTTTGTCGCCGAATGGATAGAGGTGCAGCTACCGACCCCGAACGTCACCCACAATTATTGGACAGTGTACTTCGATAGGTCCGTAATGGCGCCCGGGTTAGGGGCTGGGGTGGTTCTGATCTCTCCGGATGGGAGTAGGCTCCGCTACGCCATCCACCTCCATTTCTCGGCCTCAAACAACACCACGGAATACGAGACCCTCATCAATGGGCTACGCGTCGCCATCAATCTCGGCGCTACGTGACTCTACGTTCGCGGTGACTCGGAGTTGGTTGTTGACCAAGTCATGAAGGAGTCCTCCTACAAAAGCCCCCTCATGGCAGCATACTGCCAGGGGGTGCGCAAGCTCAAGGACAAATTCCAGGGGATCGAGCTGCATTACGTGCCCCGAAAGGACAACGATGCCGCCGATTTTCTCGCAAAATTGGCCGTCAGGCGGGATCCATCTTCGAGCGGGATCTTCATCAACGATCTCCACGAGCCATCCGCCCATGTCCTGGAAGGTCCGATCCAGACACAGCCCAACGCCAAGCCGGCGTCTAGGGGCTTCGACCCCGACGCCAAGCCGGTGCTCGGGGGCTCCGACCCTAGTGCCTCCGTGACGACGTCACCCTGATGTCGCCGTATTGGCACTCAATCAAACCAACTGGTGAGCGTCGCTACTCGCCTACCTCCTCGAGGAGGTTCTCACACCCGAAAGGACTGAAGCTCGATGGATCCCTCAATGCGCCAAGACCTTCGTCGCGCTCGATGATGAACTCTATAAATGGAGTCCATCGGGGGTGCTCATGAAGTGCATCCCTACCAACCAGCAGAAGCAGCTCCTCCTCGAGGTCCATGCGGGGATCTGTGAACATCAACGCGGACCCGAGGTCGCTGGTCGGAAAAGCCTTTCGCTAAGGTTTTTACTGGCCCACCGCACTATAAGATGCAGAGGAAGTCGTCCGTAGGTGTGAGGGATGCAAATTCTATGCTCGGCAACTCATTTGTTGGCATAGTAGCTTCAAACCATCCTCATCACCTGGTCGTTCATGGTTTAGTGGCCTTGACATGGTAGGACCCCTCAAAAAGGGCCCGTGCGGCTTCACTCACCTGCTCGTAGCGGTCGACAAGTTCACCAAGCGGATAGAGGCCAAGCCCATCACCAACATCCACTCGGAAGAGACTGTCCAATTCTTCCTCGACAACATCTACCGGTTCGGCGTTCCTAACTGCATCATCACTGACCACGGAACTAACTTCACCGGGAAGAAGTTCCTGGACTTCAGTGATGGATACGACATCAGGATCGACTGGGCCTTGGTCGGACATCCACGTACTAACGGTCGGGTCGAGCATGCCAATGGCATGGTCCTCCAAGGACTTAAGCCACGCATCTTCAATCGACTCAACAAGTATGCCGAGCGATGGGTCGTAGAGGTCCCAACGATCCTATGGAGCCTAAGAATGACCCCAAATCGATCCATAGGGTTCATACCCTTCTTCCTAGCCTACGAAGTTGAAGTAGTGCTGCCCTCCGACCTCGACCACGGCGCACCAAGAGTGAAGGCTTCCGACCGTGATCGAGCCATGGAGGCTTAGCAAGACTGCAGTCGACCTATTGAGGAGGCCCACGAGACGACCGTCATCCGCTTCACTTGCTACCAACAAAACTCTCTGCAGGTACCATGAAAGGAAGATCAAGGGGAGGATCCTCGAAGTCGGTCATCTCGTACTCCGGAGGACTCAATCAACGAAGGAGAAACACAAACTCTCTCCACCATGGGAAGGACCCTATACGGTGGCCAAGGTGATCCGACCAGGCGCCTACCGACTGAAGGACGACAATGACAACGTTCTCACCAACACTTAGAAACATTGAACAACTACGTCGTTTTCCCCTAAATTCAGTCTTACCGCTTTTATTCAACACTTGCTCCTGTAAAGCACCCCAACCCGAACACTTTCAGCCAGGTCGCTCGGGGGCTCCATGAGGGTACAAATATAAATACTACCTCTCTTTTTTACTATCACATGGTAAAACTTTTTTTCCCAACGAAAGTGCATTCCATTCCTTTGATTACCCTACGTGACTTGTTCTTACTCTAGACCGAGCGGCACCTCGCCATAACCTACGGTTACGAGCAGGCGAGCCTCGTGGGCCATGCCTAGGTTCTTAAAAGTTGTAGCCTATGGAACGAACGAGCAGGTGCAGAAAAGAAAGGATAAAAACAAAGCTATGCTAGGATAAAAAACAAGGAACAGATTTTGATTCTATCATAAAACAGAACTGATGTATTCATCGATACAAAAACTGTTCACACGGGGGCTCCCCCGTGAACTTAACGATTACATTTGCTGACTACTTCTACTCCAAATACTACTGTGGCCGCTCAGCGACATCAGCTGATACCAAAGGAGAGGCCATGACACATGCCGCCGCACATAACCACCGCCACATGGGCCCCGCCTAGTTCCGCTCCCTCCTCGACTTCGGCGAGCGCAACGGGTACCTTAAGGACCCTGCCCAGTTCTACTCCCTCGACTTCGGCGAGCACAACGGGTACATCAAGGGCATCACACCCATAGATCCTCAACAGAAGAGCATGGAGCTCCTGACCTTCTCAGGCAGTCGAGGCAGCTCCTGGGCAGGGACTCTACCCCCGAGGTATGGCCATCGTGGCTGGAAGATATCTCATCAAACTTTATGAACTGGCCAACTTGAGCAGCTGCAAGGACAAAACCTCCCACCGGCGTAGTCCCGAGCGTCTTTCTCTCCGACAAGGCTCGCCCGGAAGTCTCGCCAGAAGGAGTCCACGTGCGGCTCCATTCTGATGAAAGCCTCACAGATGGTGACGAAGCCGGCAACGTACGACACCCTCTAGTGCGCCACCTCCTTTAGCAGAACCAGCCCCATCTCGCCGAAGGCAGCCGACACCATCTCATCTATGTTGGGGGACCTCCAACTCGACATCGCGCTCCGGAATCATGAATAGGTCTATGAGTTCTACTTTCCTTCTCCCTTCCCCTATTTAAAGAAGAGGCGGGCCAGTTGAGGAAAGGCGAAAAGATTGGGGCGAGAAACCCTCCCCCTTTCCCCATTCAATGCGGATGGGAAACAACAGGACATGCCCTGACCGATGGGACGCACCCTGCCTGACGGAACGATGCCTGGTTAGGCGGGACGTGGTCTAGGTATGGCCCCCCACTACTGCATGCTGGCACGAGAACCAAAGCACCACCACACGTAGGCGGCCCTCCACCTTCTCAGGCGGGACTTGGAAAGGCCTAACCACGGGATCTCCGTCCAGGAGAGACCATCGGGCTTCCTGAGTCGATCGGACGGCTCAGGCAAACACCGAGAGACAGGTAAGGAGTAGGGGACGCCCCATGTGGGCCATGCCGACTCCACCACGAACGACGAGAGCATATCCAGGTCGGACATTTCTGATTTGAGCTCCTCAAACCCCATCACTCGAGTCATCAAGGTAACATTATCAACACGCACGATTTCTTTTTATAATCATTCATACAGTCTATACACGCATTTATTCATTCCATACATCCAAGGCATCACATATGTGGTTAAATGCATCACAACGCAACATGTTGCGTCACAAAGCGGCAGTTGCCTCATTCAACCGAGCAACGACCGACTGGGGTTCAAAGGTCAGCCCACAAGGGCTCAAAGACGCCTCGCGTCAAACAGAGCTAGGGGAGAAAACGCAGATGAGCCCCAAGCGGCCCTCGCCTAGTCTGCCCTGAAGCAGACATAGTTATCTCAACCTTCTCATTCGATCCTAAACCTCTGCCAAACGCACAGAATCTCCATCGAGGGGAGGCCTGTGGGCCACCCGGGTCGATCTCCGGAACGATCCAGGCAACTACCGGGTTGTAGGTTAAGGAGCAGTGGAATATCACATGAGGGCTATTTTGACCCCGTCACGAACGACGGACCCAGATTTCACTCGATCATACCCGTTAGAGAGCTCACCGAGTGCGTCACTCGAGTCTGAGCCATCAAGGCAAACGACGTTAGCTCAGCCCCTCTAGTTGCGAGAGACCATAGACGAGGTAACGCACAAAACTCAACTGACCCCTACCAAGCCCAAACAGGGCTTAGGGGCTCAAGACACCCAAAAACACCTCGGCTGCGCACCAACACCAAGATCCATGAGCTCCGCCTCACCCGATCCCTAAACCACCTCGGCTGCGCCTGACGCTAGGATCCACGAGTTCCGTCTCATCCAATCCCCAAAACTGCCTTGGCTGCGCCCGACGCTAGGATCTGTGGGCTCTATCTCGCCCAATCCCTAAACTGCTTCGGCTACGCCTGACACGCGCGCTCGATGCCAGGATCCGCGAGCTCTGTCTCGCCTGATCCGTAAAACTGCCTCGGCTGCGTGCGACGTGTGCGCCCGACATCAGGATCCGCGAGCTCTGTCTCGCCCGATCCCTAAAACTGCCTCGGTTGCGTCCGACGCTAGGATCCGTGAGCTCTGTCTCGCTCGATCCCTAAAACGTCTGACGCTAGGAAACATGAGCTCTGTCTCACCCAATCCTTGAAAACTACCTCGATCCCTAAACTGCCCGCTGACAAACCCCCCCAGGTGATTTTGCCTGAATCACCCGGGGGCTCGGGGCTACACCCACGGGTGCACTTGAGTACACCCGTTGATGAAACAAAACTTCCCCCGCTGGCAACACAAAACCCCACGACGATTCTACCCGAATCACCCGGGGGCTACACCCGCGGGTGCGCTCACGCGCACCCACCGTCATGACAAAAATCCCCTGGATGATTTTACCCGAATCGCTCGGGGGCTCAGGGGCTCCTGTCGGGTTCATAAATCCGGGGTCCCTCATGAATCGGCTTTCTAGTAAAGGCTCGGCCCAACTGACGACATTGCGAACAACGCGCAACTCCTGGGCCATCCCAAAAAACCTAAACGACAGGCCGGAAGTGCGATCTAAATCTCCATCCGGAAGGTCTGGCCGAGGAAGAACGACGTCTGCTTCCGCGACTCGATTCCGCCTCTCTGACCGAAAAAAGAACAATGCTCGCTTCCGACTCCAGCCACCTCCGATGGCCTCTCCTATCGGAAGGCCTGGCCAAAACACTACTTCCCTTCGACTTCGACCCACTTCTCCGACCGGAATGCACCGAACCCCTACTTACAGCTCCTCTCCGACTAGCGCAATCAGAGCCGACTGGGACCAACCGACCAGGGACGTCTGCTCGGTGAGGACCAGGAAACGGACGGAAAAGTAAGGCAGGGCACTCAAGCCAACTGCAATACTAAGGACCATGCCTGTACACCTGCAGGACAGTACCAAAGGGTATGTCAGAAGGGTACCCTGCAATCTTCTTGATATATCAGAATCCAAGCAGTATTGTGGGCGCCGACATTTTTTCTACAGTGTTGTGGACGTCGGCATTTACCATAACAGATGAACATGGTAAAAACCCTACATGTCTCTGGGCATCAACAGTATGACAGGCACCGACGTCTGCCATATCGGAAGAAGAAGACGTAACCTCCCACGTGCATCTGACATTAAACGGTATTGTGGGCGCCTACCATCATCTTGTACCCGCCGACGTAGGCAACAAGATTTAGTAACATACGTACTCTCTCCCTTTCACTTATAAGGTCGTCTTCTTCATCTATAAAAGGGGATGTGCTCTCTCCCAACAGATAGATCGATCGGTACACACAACTCGAACACCACACAACAGCAGAACCACTAGGTTCAAACCTCGAGCACACGCTCAAACACTTAGCGCATAACGGAGCTCCCGTCACTCTCGGCCCTTCAAACCGAAGTCCGACCGGACCTCTTGTACCCTTCTCCCTTCCGTTTGTAACCCACCGCAAACTTCGAGCACCTGGGCTCAGGAATAAGGTCACCGATCGACTCAAACCGGACGTAGGGCATGTTGCCTGAACCAGTATAAACCCTGTGTCATTGAGTGCTAGGCCACCTCCGATCACAACGTATAACAAAAATATAAATATTTACATGTTGGTCACTTTATGCACCGACAGCTAGATTGTAAAAAGATGGATTATAGAAGCTAGGTTGAAAGATTGGTTGGATCCATAGAGTGAAAGCTGGGAAAATTGCTTTCTAGAGCATAATTACCAAAACACACCCTTAGTCATTGGTTTATTTTGCTATTACTATTGTAGAAGTGGAGGACAGAATTGTGCTTAAAGTCTAGAAGTTGGAAGAAGCTGGGTTTGCCCTTGCCAGATTCATAATCTGAGACTCTATACATGTATTTATAATAAGTTGTGTATGCTAGGATCCTAGCCGGATTCTAAAAACCCAAACTTCTAAAATCTTCTAACATCCTAATAGGGTCTAAAAATTACTTCCTGCAGTCTAGTTCATACAACATCTTGCGTTTGCGTATGTTAGATGTCAGAGTTTATAATCTTTGATCAATACTTTTTAAATATTGTAAGACAAACTAGATACTGCTAGATTTGAAACCAAATATACTATAAATAATCATACATTTATAGGATGATAAATAATATTAACTAATGAATGATCAAAATATAATCTAAGATCGTGTCATTGCTAAACTACGCTTTGAGTGTTAGGCCCCGTTTAGATCTAAAATTTTTTGGATTTTGGCTACTGTAGCACTTTTGTTTGTATTTGGCAATTAGTGTCTAATTATGGACTAATTAGGTTCAAAAGTTTCGTCTCGCGATTTCTCACCCAACTGTGCAATTAGTTTTTTTCGTCTACATTTAGTACTCCATGCATGTGCCGCAAGATTCGATGTGACGGTTATTGCGCAAATTTTTTTTTGAATCTAAGGGCGTGGTTAGATCCAAAAATTTTTGGGTTTGGCTACTGTAGCAGTTTTGTTTTTATTTGGCAATTAGTGTCTAATTATGGACTAATTAGGTTCGAAAGTTTCGTCTCGCGATTTCTCACCCAACTGTGCAATTAGTTTTTTTTTCGTCTACATTTAGTACTCCATGTATGTGCCGCAAGATTTGATGTGATGGCTGCGCAAAAATTTTTGGAAATTAAACAGGACCTAAACGGGGCCTTAATCCAAACAGACTGTGCACTTGATTTGGCAACAATGGTTCAATTGTCGGCAAAAAACAAGTGATGACTTGCCTGGCCTGGGCACGATCACACCACATTCAGTCATTCACACACACCACTACGTCTACACCTGACACACCGCACGGCCGAATTGCGGCCGTTGAATCGAATCGCCGATTAGAATACTGGCACGTTCCTCCACGGTTTGACGGCAGACGCCGGAACACAACAGACAGTAGCTACTCCTACAGCTACACGCAGCCTAGGTTTGACCTCCACCACCTCTCCGTCCTCTGAAACAGCGCGGGCGCGACACCCGAGGCGGCAAAAGGGCCCGCATGTTACCTGCCCACTGTGGCCTGTGGGTGTGGACCGTGGACTGCCATGCCCATACTACTCCTCCTCCACACCCAGAAAAAGGCCGCGGGGAGACGACGCGCACACGTCGCCGCCCGTCCGCCGATGGGTCACGAGCGCGCGCGCACGTCGTCGCGCCCTCGCGTGTACAGTAGGCCGTCGTCGGCCCCGGCCGGATTCGTGCCGTGCGCTTGTCGGTCTCCTTGCCGCCCACTGCGCCGCGTCAACGTGCGACCGCCGGGCCCGAATCGGATCGTGCACGATCCTACTCCTCCGAGGGCCATCGCCATCGCGCTTCCGATCCATCTCCGCCGGCCGCCATTAATGGCCGTCACGTATGGCGCATGCATGCAGGACGCGCGCGCGCGTCGTGCCCATCCACGCTAGGCGTTCGTTCCATTGAATGCGCGAGCGCGTGGGGACGGGAACGGGTACGGCGTCGCATGATCCTGGGGCGCCATAAATCCACCTCCGGATCCATCGAAATCCAGCACGCGCTCCGGTACCACCCCATTAAACTCGCCGCTGGCCCCACAAGGAGGAGGAGTACTGTGCCACCGCTCTCAACAGCGGTCATCCTGTACCATTCGTCCAACCAAACCCGCATTGCATTGCAGTGAAGTTTTAATTTCAAATTATCCCAACCCAACATGCTACAGTACACACTTCTGATATTCTTGTCAGGCCTTTTGATTCTTTTTTTTTTCAATATACGCAGTGGCATTTTCCAATTGGAGCCGTGGCTGGCCACACTGCTGTCTTATCGGTGGTCTCGTTTCGTATGGATACACATGCACAGTTGCACACACATGCCATTACGCCACGGTAGTAGTACAAAACACACGCTCGGCACTCGGCAGCTCGGTCTCTTCCCACGAGATTACCCAAAAATCGCCCGTTTGGAGCCAGGGCACCACTCCAAATCCGGCAATAATCCAGACAGGCTGTTTGTCTCAACCACCGTCCGTTCCGTGACTTGCGTCCGATCAAAAAATCCCAGCTGGCGCGGGTGAAATATCCGCCGCGGAAACCGCTGCAATTTCCACGAAGGATGCAGTAATAAAAACAAAAAGGAGATTAAAGAGAGCTTTGGAAGCTCCGGAAAAAAAAGAGAGAAAAAGCTTGCCTGGCCATTCTTGCTGCTGCTCCGGCCTCCAGGGCTGGTGGCTTGCTGCGGGCGGGCACGCCGGCCGTGGCAGCGCAAGGCAATGACGAAACTACCCTCGTCGGTCCCCCGGGTGGCGTGGGCGCCGGAAAGGGGTAGTTTCGTCTGTGACTGCTGGCTGACTGGCTGATTGGCTGGTGGGTCGTGCTGGTGCCGCAGCAACAGCAGGGCGACAACAGCTAGCGCTCGCTGTGGTTCGCAGAAACAACTGCGCGAGCCTCCCGACCGGGTCCCACCGGACCCGCCCCGCCAGCTGCTCGCGCTTGACGTGGCCTGCTGCCGGATAGTAGCCGGAAAAACACAAATTCATCTGCCGTGCTGACGTGGCCTCGTTCGTCAGGAGAAATTCTGACAAAAAAAATACTATTCTAGATGAAAAAGAAGCGGATAAAGTTAGGTTTAAAGACATACGAACGGACATCTACCCATTAGCCGTCTATTGTTTTTTTCGTTTTCTGTTGGTCCGCTACCGCAGAGACTTGGCATTTCAGTACAGTAAATAAAATGCTTAGGCCCCTACGATATTTAGCTGCTCGCCGAATAAATTTTTGCTGAGGACCTGTTTGATCGTTATATAGTACAGTAAGTCTGTCTAACAATTTCAAACTGTTTGTCTAGCAAGTAAGTAGACTTTGCTAATAAATCAACTCACATATATAACCTCATGCTTGAATAGACTATATGTCTAATTTTGGCCAATTTTTAGTTGGAATTGCTATCCAAACAATCCCTTAGCTAGTTTCTCTTAGCTAACATAGTTATTTGTTACCCGGGTGTGTGTGGTTTTTTAAATAGTAATATTATCCCGCTACTACAACTGCGCTGTTGCAACAAGTTTCCTTATTTGTACATTTTCGTTTAATTATAAATAAAAAAGTTAATTAAGCCGGACGCAAAGGGCTGGGAGTAGTATGCAAGTGCAAGGCAAGGAACAGGCACGGCGCACGGAGGCCCTCCACCTGGCTCCCACGAGCCTCGCCAGTCGCCCAGTCACCTCGGCATGTGCCGCGCGGGACCCACCACCCTCCGACCCCTCCACCTCTTAAAATTCGGTCCCCCGTCGCCCGTCCCCCGTCCCCCGTCCCCGTCCCGTCCACCACTCCCAAGTCCCACCCCCCACGCATTCCAATTCCCAATTCCCAATTTCCAAATTCCAGCTCTGCTAGCTCAGACACAGGTGGGAGGGGGGAGCCAACGAGTCGGGCGAGCAGAGCCACGCCAAAGCGTCGGCGTCCTCCGCCTCCTCCTTGTTTCCTTCGCCGCGCGCGCGCTTTATGTACAGGAGACCCGCGTGACCGGGCTCGCTGCCTGCCAGCAGCACGCAAGCGCCGAGGGCGGAGCTCGCGAGAGAGACCGGCCGGCGGCGATGGAGTGGCTGGATGAGTACGAGAAGCTGGTGATCCGGATGAACACGCCCCGGGTCGTCTTCGACAATGCCGTCTGCCCCACGGCCACGCTGGTGCAGGTGAGCTGCCGTCGCCGACCGTTCCCCCCGTCCGTCTGCTCCTCCGGCTCTTGGTGGCTGACTTTGGGGGGTTTCTGTCCCATGGTGCTGCAGGTGGACAGCGCCAGGAAGAGAGGGTTGCTGCTGGAGGCCGTGCAGGTGCTCGCCGACCTCGACCTCTCCGTCAACAAGGCCTACATCTCCTCCGACGGCCGCTGGTTCATGGACGTCTTTCACGTCACCGACCGCCTCGGCCGGAAGATCACCGACGACAGCGTCATCTACATCCAGCAGGTAGAGCGGCCTTTCCCCGTCCCGTCCCCCGCCCTCACCCTCCGGAAATAAATGAGCGGCTTTTCGCTGACGACGCGGGTCTTCCCATCGGTCTGCAGTCTCTGGGGACGTGGAACGAGCCGGCGCGGCCGGCACCGCTCGAGGGGCTGACGGCGCTGGAGCTCACGGGGGCCGACCGCACGGGGCTCCTCTCCGAGGTGTTCGCCGTGTTGGCCGACATGCAGTGCAGCGTGGTGGACGCCCGCTCGTGGACGCACCGCGGCCGCCTCGCGTGCGTCGCCTTCCTCCGCGGGAGGAGCTGGCCGCGGGCGGCGGACACCGACCGGGTGACGCGCAATCCTCGCCCGCCTCGGCCACCTCCTCCGCGGCGACCGGGGAGGCCCCGGGCGCCGTGGCTGCCGTGCCCGCCGCGGGCGTCGCGCACGCCGACCGCCGCTCCACCAGCGAATGGCCGCGGACCTCGACCGCACGACCTCGTTCCCGGAATTGTCCCCGGCCGTGTCCGTGCAGAGCTGGGCCGAGCGCGGGTACTCCGTCGTCAACCGTGCTGTGCCGTGACCGGCCCAAGCTGCTGTTCGACGTGGTGGTTGCACGCTCCACGACATGGACTACGTCGTGTTCCACGGCACCGTCGACACCGCGGGCGACCGGGCGCGCCAGGAGTTCTACATCCGCCGCGCTGACGGGAGCCCCATCCGGTCCGAGGCCGAGAGGGAGAGGCTCAGCCAATGCCTCCAAGCCGCCATAGAACGGAGATCGCTAGAGGTATTGAATTCTATCAATTACTCGATGGTGATTCGATGTTAATGTCGGCATCAAAACCACAATCTTTTCTGTAAGCAAAAAACATTTTCCAAGAAACTAACGCGTTTAGTCTCTGAATCTCTATTCAGGGTGTGAGACTGGAGCTGTGCACGCCGGACCGGCCGGGGCTGCTGTCCGAGGTGACACGGACCTTCCGCGAGAACGGGCTGCTCGTCGCGCAGGCGGAGGTGTCGACGAAGGGGGACCTGGCCTCGAACGTGTTCTACGTGACCGACGCGGCTGGCAAGGCGGCGGATCAGAGCGCTATTGACGCCGTCAGGGAGAGGGTTGGCGCGGACTGCCTCGTCGTGAGGGAGGAGCCGCGGCCGCCGCAGGTGTTCTCAAAGGACGGGCCGGGCCACCGCGACCACGGCGTTGGCGGCGGCCTTGGGCTGGTCTACCTCGGCAACCTCGTGAAGCGGAACCTGTACAATCTCGGACTCATCAAGTCCTGCTCGTGATCGTGAGGAGGAATGCTCGGATCGAAGAACACACGGACGGTTCAACCTTAATGTGCGTGGAGGGGAGACACGGCATTGCTGTACTGCTACATACAAGTTTGAGAAACCGGCACCGACGACGCCATGGGCGGACGGACAGTGGGAGCTGAAGCAGGGTGTAGTTTGGGTCAGGCTGGCATGATGTTGGGAACCAGCACCGACGCCATGGATGGACGGACGCCGCTCTCAGTCTTTCTTGTCTGTCCTTGTTCTGACTGACTGTTGAGAGTGACTGATGCTTTCCTGCTCAAATGTGTTGGATGCATCCATCATGCCCAAATGTGGGCTGGCTAATCTTAGTACTAATAGCTTTTTCGTTTTTAGGATCTGAGGAAAATGTGTGGGTGATGCTTTGTGCTGGTACTATGGATTTTGCTGTGCCCTAGGACAGATGTGGGTCATCTTGCTTTATCCCAGATGTGGCTAATGTTGCTTTATCATTTTTAGGATGTGGAAAGAGAGGGAGGGGAGGGCGGTGGATTTGGTTGATTTGTGGTAGTAGCTTGCAGGGAAAGATGATTGGGTTTGGACCAGGGGGGAGGGGGGAGGGGGGAGGGGGGGAGAGCGAGTAATTTCAAAGGCCTGTGTGTGTAGGCTCTAGAGAGGGGGGCAGCAGCCAGCAGCTAGGCCTCCTTTGTCTCATTTCCTCTTGTGGAATGTCTGACAGTCTGAGGCTGTAATGCAAGTGACTGCAATAAAGCTGTGGTTCTGCTAGTAGTACTTGTTGTAAGGCCCCGTTCAGTTGTCAAAAAATTTTGCATAGTAATAGTAACTGTCACATCAAATCTTGCGGCACATGCATGCAGTACTAATGTAGACGAAAAAAAACTAATTACACAGTTGGTTGAGAAATCGCGAGACGAAACTTTTGAACCTAATTAGTCCATAATTAGATACTAATTACCAAATACAAACGAAATGCTACAGTGGGCTAAAATCCAAAATTTTTTGGAACTAAACGCACCCTAAAGTGGGGCACTCTACTCTGAGAGAAAATTCCGCCACTAAAAATTTATATCACTTCCTTATTTGCATCAAAATTTCCAAAATTTTCTCGCTGCCATCAAATAAATTTTCAAAATTCCCTCTCTGCCATCAAAAAAATTTAATCTTTCCCTGGTTCCACTTCTGTTAGGTTATAGTCGCTGACAGCTGGACCCCACCATTTACCTATGTAACGAACCCGTCCCCTTAGCCGAGCGCTCGCTCGCCGAGCCCGACGCTTTTCCTCCCCAGCAACGCCTCTCTCTCTCCACCGCCCGGCCATGGCGGAGGAGCAGCTCACCCACGTGCCTCCTTGCTGGCCTGTCGCCCCGGCCGGTCCCGCCGCGCGCTAGTCGTCCGTGGCCGCGCCCTCTCGCCTCGACTCGTGCCGCCGCCCAGGCCGGTCCCGCCCCGCGCTCGCCGCGCCCATCGCCGACCCCGCGGCGGCCGTGCCCCCGCCTGGTTGCGAGCCCACCGGTCGGCCCTCGCCTCGCCTGGCCGGGAGCCCTCCGGCTGCGCCCCGTGCCCGCGCGCGCTCTGACCGGCCCTGCGCCGGCTGTGCCTCGACGTTGTTGGTGGCAGCGTCCGACGGGATGACGGCGGCGGCACCCCGTGGGCATGACGGTCGGCCGAAGGAGGAGAACGGGGAGGAGGTGGCCTTGCGTCGACGGGGAGGAGCCCCTGGAGGGTCGTGGCTGCGCGATGAGGAGGAGATCCAGCGGATGGGCCGCCTCAACAACTCAGCGCTCGAGGAGCGGGTGACGAGTCTCTATGTCGAGGCGCAGGTGTGGCGCGACCTGGCGCAGTCCAACGAGGCTGTGGCCAACGCGCTCCGCGGTGAGCTGCAGCAGGCGCTCGATTGCCCAGCAGGTGAACTCGAAGGCACCGCTGGCGCTCGCACCGACAGCACCGACGACGACGAGTCGTGCTTGCTGTGGGTACAACGACGTCACTGCTGGTCCGGAGCAGCACACGCGGGGGAGCCACGGGTAGGAGGCAGGGGACAATCGTCGCTGTCGGCGTACGGGAGGAGCGTGCGCGGTGTGCGACGAGGGCAGCGGCCAAGGTGCTGCACTGCTACTTGCTACCGTGCCGCCCACCTTTGCGTGTGCGCTGCAACGGGCGTGGGTGCTCGGGCGTTTTTTTCCGATGAGATTTCGTGGGGGGATGTGTGTGTGCGGCCGATTCGACAGGCGTCTGTAGAGTCCACGATCAGAGGGCTATTCGCTATTGGATGAACCAAACCCTAGGACACGTTCTAGATAGAGAGGACCTGGACGCAGAGAGGATGAACAAGGGCTTGTCGAACCTGACACCGTAGAGGGGGTTCAGAGGATGCCATCACGTTTGTCGGTAATAGTCTGCGCACGGGCAGCGACGGTCGGTGAAGAGGGCGATGAAGACGTCGACGTCGATGGAGCGGGCGGCGCGGCTGGTGGCTTCCCGTCACTGGTTGTGCCCCTCTCTGATCGGATTAGGGTTTAGGTGTCGATGGGGAGCTCGGCTCAGACGAACCTCGTGACTTGAGCCGCCGGCCCCCACCTCTATTTATTCCGCAATGTGACAGAGGCCCTCCAGCCCATAGTGGGTTGGGCGTCCCGATCAGGACGTGGATCAAAGGCTCAACTGGGTCGTTGGGCCCCAGTTTGGGGATTAGAGATCAATCTAACAATCTTTCCCTTGATCTCCTACCATCTTTCAATTCCATATCATTTACTTTTGTTCATTCCATTACAGATTAGCGCATAGAGCATGTTTCATCATCACAGTCAATTGTCGATAGATTTAACAACTATAACACACCACTCTGTTCTAAAATAGATACTTAACTTTGGGCCTTCTTTTGTCCTAGAATTATAGGCTTTCCCTTAAACCCATGCCGGCTACAAGTTCTCCTGAAACACGTTGGGTGGTAAGCCTATTGTAAGCGGATCCGCGAGCATCTTTCGGTACTTACATGCCCAAGACTTATGACATGATCCCTGGACTTTATCTTTCACAACATAATACTTTATGTCAATGTGTTTGGCAGCACCACTTGACTTATTGTTGTGAGCATACTGTACTGCCGGATTATTATCGCAGTATAACTTAGTGGTCCTATAGATGTCATCAACACCTTTAAACCGGGTATGAACTTCTTTAGCCAGTTCACCTGCCTCGTTGCATCATAACACGCTACAAACTCAGCATACATTATGGACGATGTAGTGACGGTTTGATTTGAGCTTTTTCATGAAATAGCTCCCCTGCGAGAGTGAATACATATCCAGACGTTGATTTTTTCATCATCCCCCGCATAATCAGAATCTGAATAATCCCACTATATGGAGTAAATCTGTTCTTCTATACGTCATCTATGAGGGTTTTCGTTCCATGTAAATAACGTAAGACTTTCTTTACTAATTTCCAGTGTTCTATTCTAGGATTGCTCTGGAAATCTACCAAGTAACCCAGTAACAAATGCCAAGTCAGGGCGCGTACATACTTGAGCATATTGCAAGCTTCCGACAGCTGAAGCATATGGAACCGTTTTCATTTGATCGATCTCATACTGATTCCTAGGGATTGAAAATCTTCATATCCATCGCCCTTGACTATAGGAGCAGATGAAGGACTACATTTGTGCATATTGAATTTCTTTAAGATCTTTTCTATGTATGCCTTTGTGACAGTCCTAATACCTCTTTACTTCTATCTCGGTGAATCTCAATCCCTAGAACGAACGAAGCCTTCACCAAGATCTTTCATATTAAATTTTGAGGACAAAACCTTCTTTGTCTCCAGTAGTAGACTGACATCACTACTAGCAAGTAAGATCATTCCATATACAGGACAAGGAAGATAAAGTTCACATTCTTAAACTTTGCATAGACACAATTGTCCTCTACATTCTCTTTAAACCTAAAATTCCTTATTGTCTGATCAAACTTCAAGGTACTACTGTCTTGAAGCTTGTTTTAAAACCATAAATGAATTTCTTTAGGCGGCATCCTATTCGTTCATTTCTTTCCGTGACAAAACCTTTCGGTTGTGCCATGTAAAACATTCTTCTCCAAGTCCCCGTTGAGAAATATCGTCTTTACAATCCATCTGATGTAATTCTAAATCGTAATGTGCCACTAATGCCATTATGATTCTGAAGGAATCCTTACATGAGAGTATAGAAAAGGTGTCATTGTAATCAATGCATTCTCTTTGCGTAAAGCCTTTTGCCACAAGTTCACGCTTTATATCTCTCTATATTCCCTTGAGAGTCAAGTTTTGTTTTATAGACCCATTTACAACCTACTTGTCGGGTACCATAAAACGGGGTACCCCGAGCGTACACCAAAAGGGGGCACTTAAATCCCATCAACAACAAAGCTAGAGGGTAATCCATGGGCTCATCACCAGCCCCGTCCGAGCCACCAGGCTCTCCACCTCGCCTCAGGCCTCGCACGGGAGGGTCTCGGCGTCCTGACGCAATCTCCGCCTCGCGTGAGGCCTCTCGCGAGAGGTCTCGGCAAGGAGCCCAATCTCTGTCTCGCCCGAGATCCCGTGCGAACAGCCCTTTGAATAAGACAGTTATTCTCCGTATCGCTCGAGGCCGGCTTGTCAACAACCCGTCGCTCCCGCCTCGACCAGTCTTCCCGACAGCATGTCACGTCCTATTAATCCATCAACCACTCCCGCAATCTCAGCTGAACGATGGCTCAACACTACGGAGTGGCCGACGGACAAGAAGTTGCATCAGCGCCATACCGGCTGAGACGGGGCACGGCGAGGATTACTGGCCACTGTATTCTGGCGCTTGTGCCCACGATCAGCGCTCGCACCGCACTGTGCCCGCAATCCCGCCCCAAAGACAACGCGGCATGGGAAGTCTGGCTCGGGTCATCATCGCCTCTGAACCAGTATACTAGATCGACCGCTCCCTCCAGGCCTCGGCACTCCACACCAGGGTCTCGGCTATCTCGGGATTCATGTCTACCGAGACCCCCCACCGCGGTTCGGCCTCGGCACCAACCGAGCCTCGGCCTCGCGCACAGTCGATCCACAGTGACCCACACACTAACCACCACACCCGCTCCGAGGCAGCCCTGGAGCTCCCATGACGCGCAGGATCTGATGTGACCAGCACGTCGCCCCAGCGCTCCAAGGACGGACCAACTCCGATGACCAACACCGCCATAGGAATTCTTTAGGCGGCATCCTATTCGTTCATTTCCTTCCGTGACAAAACCTTTCGGTTGTGCCATGTAAACATTCTTCTCCAAGTCCCCGTTGAGAAATGTCGTCTTTACATCCATCTGATGTAATTCTAAATCGTAATGTGGCCACTAATTGCCATTATGATTCTGAAGGAATCCTTACATGAGAGTATAGAAAAGGTGGTCATTGTAATCAATGCCTTCTCTTTGCGTAAAGCCTTTTGCCACAAGTCACGCTTTTATATCTCTCTATATTCCCTTGAGAGTCAAGTTTTGTTTTATAGACCCATTTACAACCTACTTGTCGGGTATCATAAACGGGGTACCCCGAGCGTACACCAAAAGGGGCACTTAAATCCCATCAACAACAAAGCTAGAGGGTAAGCCATGGGCTCCATCACCAGCCCCGTCCGAGCCCACCAAGCTCTCCGCCTCGCCTCAGGCCTCGCACAGGGAGGTCTCGGCGTCCTGACGCAATCTCTGCCTCGCGCGAGAGGTCTCAGCAAGGAGCCCAATCTCTGTCTCGCCCGAGGCCCCGTGCGAACAGCCTCGAATAAGACAGCTATTCTCCGTATCGCTCGAGGCCGGCTTGTCAACACCCGTCGCTCCCGCCTCGGACCAGTCTTCCCGACAGCATTTCACGTCCTATTAATCCATCAACCACTCCCGCAATCTCAGCTGAACGATGGCTTCAACACTACGGAGTGGCCGACGGGACAAGAAGTCGCATCAGCGCCATACCGGCTGAGATGGGGCACGACAAGGATTACTGGCCACTGTATTCTGGCGCTGTGCCCGACGATCAGCGCTCGCACCGCACTGTGCCCCGCAATCCCCGCCCCAAAGACAACGGCGGCATGGGAAGTCTGGCTGCGGGTCATCATCGCCTCTGAACCAGTTATACTAGATCGACCGCTCCCTCCAGGCCTCGGCACTCCACACCAGGGGTCTCGGCTATCTCGGGATTCATGTCTACCGAGAACCCCCACCGCAGTTCGGCCTCGGCACCAACCGAGCCTCGGCCACGCGCACAGTCGATCCACAGTGACCCACACACTAACCACTGCACCCGCTCCGAGGCAGTCCTGGAGCTCCCATGACGCGCAGGATCTGATGTGACCAGCACGTCGCCCCCAGCGCTCCAAGGACGGACCACTCCGACGACCACACCGCCATAGGAACAGGCTACAGGGCTCGGACACGCCGCCTCTGTTCGCACGACGTCGTATAGTTAGCACATGTACTGTTCTTATCCTCCCTTCAACTATAAAAGGAAAGGACTTGGGCCATTCAGGAGACAGGTTCTCACGAAGAACAACACCTATAACACGCACACTTCCTGCCGCTTGAGAGCAACGTCTTAAGCAGCCCACATCACTCCCTGCCGAGACCTGGGACTAGCTCCTTCTCTCACCTAGCTTGTAACCCCCTACTACAAGCACTTCGGTGCAAGGAATACAAGATCAATCTCCTAGATTGGACATAGGGCACGAATTGCCCGAACCAGTATAAGCCTTGTGTCTCTTTGCATCACCATCCGGAATCGAGAACACGCAGAACAAATTCACTAGTCGGTTGAGGACCCCCCGGTCCAAAACACCGACAGTTGGCGCGCTAGGTAGGGGCCTCTGTGTGTCAGCTTCGTCATCCCAACAAGTTATGGATGGCAGACCCTGTACGACCGCGTCTCGGCACAGTGGTGTGGTTTGAGAGCCTGGAGTTCATGTCTCTAGGGCAGAGTACGACATGGTACTTCTCACACCCTAAGCCCCGCCTGCCGCCGCCGACAACGTCACGCACCGGCAGCCCAGGCGCAGGCGGCGCCCGGGCGGCCGCTCTCACCGCGCTCGTTGGGCACGACGCGAGCAGAATCACCTCGATGCTACGTGAACCCAGGGCGACTCGTCGCTCTCCGCCGGTATCCTACGACCAGCTGTTGGCGCAGGGTCCCTGGTTGGGGATCTGTCTAGCCTGAGCCTGGACAAGGGAAAAACGCCGGTGGCACCCGGCGACGCCCTGACATCAAGCTCTGCTCCACCACTCCCTGAGGAGCCAACTCCGGTGGAGCAGAGCCCGGCGACGGCACTATCTCCATACCCCTTCGGGTTGAGAAATGTCGCCGCCTCTTATGCTTACGCCTACGCTTCCGCTCACGCGGATCTCTCGGAGCGCCGCCAGCGCTTCGCCCTCAACTTCGACACCACTACGTCGACCCACACCCACACCGACTCCTCGGAGGAGGACGAGGCATGGGCCGGAGCGGATTTCTCTGACCTCCATGACCGTGAAACCATGCGCCGCTTCTTGGCCGCAAGTGACTATTGCTTTAGCTACTCCGATTCCAACGATGAAAGTACTTATGATCCCACTCATGAGTGCTTCCACGTCGGACTTGGGATGCCAAGCACGAGCGACGAGGACGAGGGGGTAGACAACCGCACTCCGCTTCATCAGGGAACGGGCGATGCTACGCCTTCACGCATTGTCCCACCGGCAGCACGGACTACACCTTGGTAACAGAGGAGGGCCCACCTGTCGAACCCACGACGGGGCTCGACGCCCCCTCTGCTGTTGAGACTCTCTCGACCAAGCCCGAGGTCATGGAAGTCAACACCGAAGCTCCCCAGATCGACCAAGATGCGGATTGGCGAATCCCGTTCCTTGATTGGCTTGATCGAGGGGAGCTTCCTAGTGACAGGACCGAAGCCCGATGGCTTGCGCGCGAGCCAAGACTTACGTCCTCTGCAATGACGAATTGTACAGGCGAAGTCCCTCCGGTGTCCTGCAACGATGCATCACCGCCGAGGTAGGCCGAGCCCTGCTTTGGGACTTGCACGTAGGAGCCTGCGGGCACCATGCGGTGCTCGGACGCTCGTGGGAAATGCTTTCTGCCAAGGGTTCTACTGGCCGACTACGGTCGCCGACGCCACCAAGCTAGTACGCTCCTGCGAAGGATGCCAGTACTATGCTCGGCAGACACATCTCCCAGCCCTGGCCCTCCAAACAATCCCCATCACGTGGTCGTTCGCCGTGTGGGGGCTCGACATGGTCGGGCCTATGCAAAAGGCCCCCGGGGGCTACACCCATCTACTGGTATCAATCGACAAGTTCTCCAAATGGACCGAGGCTCATCCGATTAATCGAATCAAGTCCGAGCAAGCAGTGCTGTTATTCACTGACATTATCCACAGATTGGGGTTCCTAACACCATCATCACCGACAACGGGACACAATTCACCGGCAAAAAATTCTTGACGTTTTGCGACGACCACCACATCACCGATGCGTGCCCCAACGAGTGAGCGTGCCGCCGTCGAGCGGCCTGGCCACGGTGCCCTTTGCCTGAGAACCCGCCCGCGCGCCGATGAGGCGGCAGCACGGTGCGGCGCCGAGGTAGATCTCTTCCCCTTTCCCTTTTCTTTTTCTTTGATTTTCCTTTCTTGTTTTCTCGGATCTATTCGATTTAGGGTTATGGATGGGATTAGGGTCGAAATTAGGGTTTGGTTAGGGTTTCGGAATGGGCATTGTTCTTCTTCCCCAGTTGATTGCGTGTTTAGGGTTCGGTTTAGACTTGAAGCCGAGCCCTCCTTCTTCTTTGTTTCACCCAGTTAGGGTTAGGGTTAGGGAAAACCCTAGTCTGCTCAGATCCAAAGGGATCTAATTCGATTCTTTTCTTTTCTGGTCTGATTCTAGACCCTGCCGTGATCTACACCTAGCAAAATGGCTTTGATACCACTGTAGAGTCCATAGGATCGATCTAGGTGTCGATCAGAGGGACTATTCACTATTGGATGAACCAAAACTTAGGACATGTTCTAGACAGAGAGACATGGACACATGGAGGATGGACAGGGGCTGTCGAACCTGACACCACAGAGGGGGAGGGTTTAGAGGACGCCATCACGTTCGTCGGTGTAGTCTACGCACGAACAGCGACGGTCGGTGAAGAGGGTGATGAAGACGTCGACGTTGATGGAGCGGGTGGCGCGACTGGTGGCTTCCCGTCATTGGCTGCGCCCCTCTCTGATCGGATTAGGGTTTAGGTGTCGGTGGGGAGCTTGGCTCAGGTGAATCTCATGACTTGAGCCGCCGGCCCCCACCTCTATTTATTGCGCAGTGTGACAGGGGCCCTCCAGCCATAGTGGGCTGGCCGTCCCCGATCAGGGCGCGGATCAAAGGCCCAACTGGGCCGTTGGGCCCAGTTTAGGATTAGAGATCAATCTAACAACGCCGACATCGTTAGGTGTAAATTAACGGAATGGCAATGAAGGAAAGAAAAATCTAAATGAATGGCAACCAAGGAAATTCGTATTTTTCAATGGCAACGAAGGAACTGCTAAAGATTTTATAAGTGGAAGGAATTCTTCCTACGGTATGAAGGAACTGCT